>NC_056732.1:996308295-996338295 GCF_019279795.1 Protopterus annectens | reverse complement strand
TATTCCAAAAGGGTGCTAGTTTAAGAATTTCAAGAAATGTAGTGTTAAAGTAGATGATTGCATTGTCTAGGGCAATGGTTTTCAGGATATTCCAGTTCATCTGTTTCAATAAGTTGATGAATGTTTTAAGATTAAAGTTTGCCAAATTCTGTGTTTGTAGTGATGTTCTTTTTGAAGAAAAGGAGATGTTCTGAGGATGTAAGCAGGGAACTGATCACTTATAATATTTTGGAGAGTACCTGCTGAGGAAATTTTGTTTGGGTCACTGACCAGTATCCAGTCAAGGACAGAAGCTTCAATAGTATCTGTATTGAACCTGGTTGGGGATGTAATTAATCGAGCAAAGTTAAATAAGTTAATGTTAGAGGATGGGAATTTGGTGCAGAACTGTGACCAGTTAATATTACCATCTCCCAGTATAATGGTTTTATCTTTGATTGTGCTGGAGATTTAGGCCAGCATATCTTCCAGAATGGGTGTATTATTGCCTGGGGGAATATGACAAACTACTATGTACAGGTTTTTGGTTTTATTTATTTTTAGGAATAAGATGAGAACTTCTGCTGTAGAGAATTGGGAATGGTGTTGGTGGAGTAGGTAATATAGTAGGATTTAGGAAAGAGGAGTGCAATACATCCTCCTTTCTTCTGCTGCTTATCTAGCCTTATAGTGTTGAAACCTGGGGAAGGAATTCTGAATCTTTTATGTTCGGTTTGAACCAGGTTTCTGTAGTGACAATAATGTCTGGTTGGATAAGGGATGTCCAGGAGTGGAAGTTAGTGATGTGGTTTCAAATACTTTAGAAGTTTAGTGTGACTAAATGTTGGGATTTGAGGCAGTTAGATTGATAGGAAACATTCGCTAAAATAGGACCTGGAGTGGGTTCAATATCACCACTAAGAAGTATAGTTGAAAGTCTAGCCCCGGGATTCATGAAGCTTGCGGCAGGCACCGGAATAGAGTCGGCGATCAAGCACAAAATATGGCTGCCGAGCGATTCGGTACGAGCTGTTTCCATGTGCACTACCAGAGTACGCCAGAGCTGCGCAGCTCCCTGTACATGTATGATAATTACCCCATGCTCAGCAGTGTAGCATGCAAATTAAGGTATATAATGATTCATGAAGTGGTGCAGGCATAGCGTAAGCATGAAGAAATGTAAACCAAAAAAAAAATGGTTTACATTTTGTCAAACATAAAATTGGAGCCATGAAAGCGGACCAAACGTATGTATTATAATGTTAATATATGCCAATGGCTAAATATATAGCCAATAGCATCAAAAAACATGCACAACATATAACAAAAGAACATTTAATGTCATGGCCATACTAACGCAAAGTAAAACCGCAGTGCATCTGTGCGCAAACAGGATCACAAGGAAAATATATTTAGATGTCATAAAACTGCAATGTAACACAATTCATGATATCTCCATAATAGTCAATGGCACGCATGCTACACCACAACCATGGCGCAAGGGTTGCTAAGGGTCTGTGACAGTGTTCCGGGCAGTAACTAGGAATTAGTAGTCAATGCCATGCAAATGAGTCAAGTAATACTGAATCGCAAACGCCCCGCCGGTGTAAGGATGTACCACACGGTGTAGTGGTACAACACTGAGGAGTAGCCTGCAGGTAAACATGATATCAAGAGTGGGGTGCGCCACCGTAGCTGTAAGAACATTGGATGATTGCTAATCAGGGTTGCCTGTTGCTAATCAAAGCCGCAGGATAGGGGTGTGGAAGTAGCCATAGCTTTGCTTAGCTGAGAGCACACAAGGTAACCAAAAGTTCATGCGAACGTGGATGAAAACACGCATGAAACCTGGTAAACGGCTGTGTGCAGTGTGCACCACAGCTGAAACAGGAAGAATACGGGAAGACAATAAGGAAATGCTGCAGCATGGTAATTGGAGTACAAATGAGTAATTAACACTTAGGAACTCACAGTGGGTCATAGACAACAGCTAACAAGGCTGCCATCAGCTACCTGCAGAACAGGAAAGGGGAGGTGCTGTACAGCAAAGAAAAGAGAACTGTCACAGCTGAACAAAGCAAACTTGCAGTAGATCAGCTACATAACACATTTCCCAACACAATCCTGGGTTGTGAAAGTACAAAACAAGAAAGGCAGCATCTGGATGCATGTCTGACAATGGGAGGGGAATCGGATTGAAAATTGAAGTAAAGGGCAATAGATGAATTACAGCAGCCAAGCGTAAGTCAACACCAAAGGCCCCACAATAGCAGTATCAGCTGTAAAGCCAATAATTAAGATACCCTGCAGCTGGAATAGCACAAGCACACCCAATTACACCAGCATCATCCATTGCACAACAGTATAAGGTGTGAAAGCCCACACACACACTTTTGTATTCCCAGACACTCTACACCATTGGTGTATACAGACAGGGAACTTTTAATATGTACATGTTAGGGGCCGCCATAGCTTTGATTCACCAGCATGTGTTGGAGACTGACGGTGGTGTGCAGGATGATGCTGACAACCATCTCAGGCACCGGAGGAGGAGAAGAGTGTTCAGACCCAGGGTAACCAGCCAAGGGCTACATGATCTGGAGATAGTAGAGCATTAGAGGGTGGACAGGGACATCATACAGCAACTTGTTGAGCTGTGCTGGCCACACCTCAGAGCCAGAAGTAACAGAGGGGAACCCATCTCAGTGTACATGAAGATATGTGTAAGCATGCGAATACTAGCCACAGGTACCTTCCAAAGGCCAACTGAGGATATCATGGGGATCTCACAGGCATCAGCATCCAGGGTACTCCATCAGTTCCTGGATGCCATGTTACCACATGCCAATGTGCACATATACTTCCGCCGAATGCAGGAGGAGTTGGCCAGCAATATGCATCTCTTCCACCATGTGGCAGACTACACAGAGGTACTGGGTGCAATAGACTGCACGCACATACACATCAAGTCACCACCCGGTGAGCAGGGCAGACACTACATAAACCGCAAGGGATACCCCTCCATCAACTGCCAGGTCATGTGCAATGTCCAGGGCATTATCATGGATGTGTGTGCTGGCAGCCCTGGAAGCTATCACGACTCCTACATCTGGCATGCCTCACAGCTGTATCAGGTATTTGCCAGGGGGGACATCCCATATGGCCACCTGGTGGGGGATGCTGGCTATGCACTGGAACAGTGGATGATGACTCCCATCAGAAATGCACACACAGCCATGCAAGAACGCCATAATGATGCACACGCAGAAACCAGAATCATCATAGAGCGCATGTTTGGGATGCTGAAATCATGGTTCCGTTGCTTGGACATATCTGGTGGAGCCTTGCAGTACTCTCCAGGCATGTGTGCCCAAATCTTCATAGTATGTGCCATGCTACACAATATGATCCTGAGGAAACAGCTGCAGCAGGGACAAAATGGTGAAGGCCCTCACAACCCACCACCACTGCCAAGGGACCCACAGGCATAGAGGGACTCAGACCATGAATACCCTGTGCTACCCCAGTAGGCAGACGGAGGCGTGCCCAGTATGCCCATGCCTTGGCAAAGAGGGAATGTATAGCGCACACATTGACAGTGTGGGCCCTCATGGACTGACACCCTTCTCCACCTGCACACACAGCAAACGTGGATGGCACACACACACGACCACCTGTAAATTGTCATGTATAGGTGGTCTATTGGGTGCATCCTACATAGGTAGACCTCAACTATTGTACACACAACCGCCATTGGCACAAGGTAAGTCAATACCTGAACAGTAAATTAAGCTATCAGCATGTGTCCATACTGTATGTAGAGGTTCATAGATACATAGGAAGGTATATGCCCAACTGCCTAGGCCACTCATATGCATAGGAAAAATGTGTCTGCTGTCGCCACCCCATCGATTAACTAACTGTCCCTCTGTGGAGCAGAGCCAGTTGTGGGATCCTTGGGGTGTATTCAGTGTTCCCCACCCACTCTGCAAGGATTCCCTGGAGTGTTAGTGAAGGGTATTGTATAATGTAATCAGGGATATAGTTCCAAATAATGGGGAATAATCCTGACAGGAATCTTTTCAGATGTTTACATGTTACGTAGTATACCTTAAACACAGCTTGCATATATAGGTAGTTCTACACAGAATAATAAACATGTGGAACAAACAACCACTGAAATGTGTTAATCACCCTTGCACTACCAGTGCCTGCTCTGAGAGGTAAGATATCACTGCCAGGATTAGAACATGCAACCATTTACACAATATTCACAATAACATAACACTAGGCTACCTGAGATGTACCAATGGCAGTCGTGTATACTGACAGGATAAAACACAAAAGGTAGGAATGTGTTGAAATAGGACAAACCGGCAAATACCCAATGAAAGGTGCATGTGATATATATATATATATATATATATATATATATATATATATATATATATATATATATTGTTAAATAAAATTAAGAATTCAATACACAGGAGGTTCAGATTCAAAAGTTTACTAGTGTACACCAGGAGGCAAAAAACGTACAAGTACAGAATTTTGTCTGACATGAAACAGGAAGCACACAAGTTTATATAGGTTTAACATTCAAGCTGTTCCCACCTTACTGACGTGATATGTCACAGGGCATCTACATCACTTTAGCTTACAGTCCTCTATTCATAAAACTGCTGATGCTGTATATTTTAAAAAAAGTTTTCCTCTGGTAACAATACGGCCTTGCTATCCACCTGGTCAGATATAATGTCTTTCTGTAAAGTTACTTCTTCAAGGTTTCATATCAGTTCGAATACAATAGCAGATTCAGTCTTTTAATACACATCTTTGTTCACTGTTATACTTTCCCACCAGCTGCATGCTATCTCAGTAACACATATACAAGGCCAAATCATTCCAGCAGGAAAGAGCAGAAGATTTCATTATTTCACACATTTAATTTCCTGACCCAGCAGATAATTACTTGTGAAAAGCATAAACATTAAAACTTGCTAAGCTAGCATCTGCCAGGGTCGAAGGTCAACTTGCATCAAGCCACACTGCAGTTTCAAAACTACTTACATTTAAACATGAATTAATCCTTTCTGTTAAATGATTAATAGAATAAAATGCATTATATACTACTTTGCTTTTAAACTAACATTTCTCATATATTCAAATGCACATTTTTCTAACATATATATATATATATATATATATATATATATATATATATGCATCATCATATATAGAGAGAAAGAGAGAGAGGGAGAAAGAAAGATATATGTCAATATATGGGGATATACATATATATGTAGATATATAGATAGGTTAACAACATCTACATAACCATGGAGGTACATATAAATAGGATACCTACCACATACCGACTGCTTTACATACCGATGCGCGTAATCCTGAGGCTTAAGGTCCGAAAGAACACAGTACCGAAACACCAGATGCGCGAGGTGTAAAACCACGATGTTAAAGGACAGTTAGTCAGTGCTTCTGGTGTTGCGGTTCAGGTAGGTTACTGTGTTTATGTGTGTTTCTTAGGGATGTAGTGTGTGTAAGTGTGTGTTCTGGGTGTGGTGTGTATTCTTGGGGGTCTGTAATGTGTGGGTGGGGTTTAGCTTTGTGTGTCTGTTTGCACGATCTAGGAGGTAGAATATTAAAGTAGGGGGGTGTGGGGGGTGCAGACACCTACATGGGGGTGCATGGGGGCTTGGCCACCTGTTCATACGTAGTGTAGGATGGTTTGTTTGGATGTGTGGGTAGCAGTGTGTCTGTGTGTGCATGCTTGTGTTCCATGTTCGTGTTACTTTCGCGAGTTACTGTCGCTGTTGGTAATGTGGGGTATGGGAGTCAGGGCCCGGTACTGTGTGCATCGTAACTGTGTGGTTTCAGGATTCCATAGATATCCCATATACAGTGGTTGAAGTGTTCATATATGTGTATAACATGGACCATAGCAATCACACATTCCGCCACTACCAACCTTTATGAACTAAGGATATGGAGAGTATATGCCTATACACTATTACAAATATGTGCTATGGACATGCGCCAGTGATAGTGTTGCCACCTGTTCCACTTTGCGAGGGACAGTCCCTCTTTGGCCTGTTGTGTCCTGACCAAATATATTAAATGTGGCAAATGTCCTGGGATTGTAGGACATAATTATGTCCCATATGTACTGTAATAGTTACATACAATAGTTCTTTATGTATCTAAAATACCTACATGTTACAATAAACAGGATAAGCAACTAAACTGCTACAAGAATAAATCCAAACAGCAAAATGATGTAGGGGAAAAGATCAACTGGTATGTAAAACACAGCAATGTAGAAAAGTCAAAAACACACCTGTTGTTCACGGTAGAGGTGGTTCCAAAACTTTAATAAAATAGTAAAAAATAAAGAACATGTAAGCACTTTTGCATGTAGCTTCTTCTGACCTATTATCAAAGTAAAAACTCTAACCAGCTTTTAAACACCTTGTAACAGTTTCATCCAATCAACTGAAAAAGCATTAAAAGCTGCTAAGCAACATGATTGCATTGAAAATGCCAATTAAATAAACCAATTAAGTCTGCTTACATTCATATTCCTAAAAACAACTAAATGTTATAATAACTATAAAAATGCATATACAATTAAATTAAATACTCATATCACCTATTACCTAATAATTCATAAAAACATTTAATCTATTTCATAAACTCAATAAATAAGAAAATGTACATATTAAAATTGTATAACTGCTCAACTAGTGCGTGTTGATTTAAAAACAATCCATCTACCCTATCTCCTCTTTGTCAGCCTCTTTTTTAGGGGTCTTGCTCTCAGTGCGGGTTGTATCGAAACATGTTCATTAAGGCCATGGGAATAATTTGCCCCTAGTCTAAAAATCCATTTCATCTCAGCATGATATGTCTTATTAACTATATCCCCTATCCTAACATCTTGATTCAAAACTTCCAATACTAAAATAAACCTGATTTGTTCCTAGCTGTGGAGTGGAGCGTTTCTGATTTAGCCTTCTGTGCCTGCTTTGGGTGCACTATTGTCGGGGAAGTATTTGGCTATTAATACTAAAAACTTGAAATTGTGTCCCTCAGCGGATGTATTCATGTGTTTAGCTATTGCACTATAGCTCATCCCTTTAAGTACACAATACAAATGGTCACATATCCTCTCCCTTAGACGCCTATTCGTCTTACCAACATAAAAACCGGGACAGGTTGTGCACTGTGCTAGATAAACAAGATTTTTAGTGTTACAGTCAGCTTCAGGAAAATGTGTAAATATTTTGTTGCAAGTGGGATGTGTGAATGTCCTAGACTCATTTATACAATTGCAAAATGAACAATTAATGGGTATTTTTGGGTACTTGACCAAAAAATAATTAAAAAGCTCCATCATTATAAGTGAATTCTCTAAACAATCCCTAAGTGAGCTGATGACATACTCACTAATTTTCAGACTGAATTCTTTGATGTTCTGCTAGTGAAGGATGCAACTAATAATACTGAGGCTAGACTATTTAGAAAAGAATGCTATCGACCCACATACGTGCACCGCAACAGCATGCATCCGGGTCACATGTTTCGTAACATTTTGGAAGGTCAGAACCTTAGGGTTAGTCGCCTACACAGTAATGATTACAATTTTGAAAGAGGGTTAAATCAGATAGATACTGACTTCAGATCCAGAGGCTACCATGAGGAGGAGATACATCACACACAAAACAAGGTCAGAATGTGAAGGCACAATAGAGGCAAACCATATTTTTTACAACGTAGAATGTTAACATGTACAACTGACAGTGTTGGTAATATGCCACCTTTTTTTAGCCTAGCTTTTTCTAGTGAAGAAAGGGACATCAGGGAGATCATCTATAGGCACTGGCCTATTTTAGGAACCAATGCATATATTACCGGGGTAGTGGGTGATAGGCCACGATTTGGATACAAAAATAAGAAATCTTTACGCCAGAGACTATGTTTTTCTCAGAATATCCACAGCATGAGCAAGGAGACAACAAGTTCTTCATGTACTGTCAAATGCAATAATTGTTCATTTTGCAATTGTATAGATGAGTCTAGGACATTCACACATCCCACTTGCAACAAAATATTTACACATTTTCCTGAAGCTGACTGTAACACTAAAAATCTTGTTTATCTAGCAGATTGCACAGCCTGTCCCAGTTTTTATGTTGGTAAGATGAACAGGCGTCTAAGGGAAAGGATATGTGACCGTTTGTATTGTGCACGTGAAGGGATGAGCTATAGTGCAATAGCTAAACACATGAATACATCCGCTGAGGGACACAATTTCAAGTTTTTAGTATTAGAAGTTTTGAATCAAGATGTTAGGATGGGGGATATAGTTAATAAGACATATGCTGAGATGAAATGGATTTTTAGACTAGGGGCAAATAATTCCTCTGGCCTTAATGAACATTTTTCAATACAACCCGCACTGAGAGCAAGACCCCTAAAAAAGAGGCTGACAAAGAGGAGATAGAGTAGATGGATTGTTTTTAAATCAATACGCACTAGTTGAGCAGTTATGCAATTTTAATATGTACATTTTCTTATTTATTTAGTTTATGAAATAGATTAAATGTTTTTATGAATTATTAGGTAATAGGTGATATGAGTATTTAATTTAATTGCATATGCATTTTTATAGTCATTATAACATTTAGTTGTTTTTAGGAATATGAATGTAAGCAGACTTATTTGGTTTATTTAATTGGCATTTTCAATGCAATCATGTTGCTTAGCAACTTTTAATGCTTTTTCAGTTGATTGGATGAAACTGTTAGAAGGTGTTTAAAAGCTGGTTAGAGTTTTTACTTTGATAATAGGTCAGAAAAGCGCTTATCTGTTCTTTATTTTTTACTATTTTATTAAAGTTTTGGAACCACCTCTACCGTGAACAACTGGTGTGTTTTTGACTTTTCTACATTGCTACAAGAATAAGCTTATCTTTAGGCAAGAAAGGAAAGTTCTATCCCTTGTACTGACCGTGGGTTTATGTCAGCCTGTAAATTCTGATGTGTGTCCCGAAAATGTCCCACTATAGCCATATGAAAAGGTAGCAACCCTAGCCAAAGAGGGTCAGTCACCAACACAACTAAGATGACTGCAAATACCTATGACAGAAATACACAGCTTTCATGTAGCAACACTTTATTACATTCTGATGTATTTCCGAAGGGATTCAAGGACTAATATCACCTACATGCTATACAGGAACCACATAACAGTGCCTTAATGAATCAGCCTGCAATTACCATAGTATTAGTCCACTAAAGGATAGGTGTTCAAATAGGGAAGGAACCCTCACGCACGTATTGATTATGTATAAAAGCAGTTTCTACACACCTGCATCTGCTACGCACACCCACCAACATCACCCCCACACCCAAACAAATTACAATACAAACTGTAATAACATCACAAATCATTCACTCACTGTACGACATCTGCAGAAGCCTTAACATACCTTGTCAGAGACACACTAACATGGCCCTATGTGAAGTAGCTGCTGTTATACAATGGAACAGCTGCTGATGTTACAGGGTTTCTTTGCACTAATCCCATTTCAGAGGGTTGTGTGTACACCGCTATGTGTTAGCAATTACTGAGTAACAGCACAGTATGCTACACTTGTACACCAAATCAAGGATGTCTGGTGAGCACACTGTAAACCACATAACAGTTCATGCATAGCCATAAAGCCTTGAGCTGCCCAAACATCCTTACCAGACTTAAACATCTGCAGAGGTATCAGCTACAAACAAACCCTGCATAAGTAGCAATGTTCTGAAATATAACAGCTGTACTCACATGTAAAACAAAATTGTCTAGCCATTACACACAATCCACAGGAGTCATGAAGCTAATATATCTCTGTCTGTCTCCATAGAGCTGTTGAAATATATCACAAACAACACATCCATGCCATCTTCCTCGAAAGTAAGGCAAATGGACAATGCCCAAAAGGAGTACTCAGTTATACACCACTGTTGCCATGGTATCGGCTAATGGAGTAGCTGCACAGCTGATGTGCATCTAATTAACTACTTTGGAACACCAATTGGTGGTCAGGATACCACATGTTACCGATATTTAACTAGAAAAGGATGGGTTATCACACATTCAAACCATCCGTGTATACCAGCAGAACGTTACAAATAAGATTGAAATACAAACTGAAAAGGATTGAATCAACAGTTAACGACACCTCGGGTTACTAATAAGGTATCTAGAACAGTCAGTATGTCTGTGTATTTAGTACCTTTTCTGTAGTATTTAAAGTGCACGCAATCCGTATAGTGGAAACAGTTATCTTGTAGTGAAGTATTGTTGAGCATTGTAACGCTTGTAGTATTTGTCTGTACTGCTGTAGGTCACAAGGCAAACACCACATACACCACAAGGGATGCTATATAAGGTCATTGAACAGAAATATTCCTCACCAGCCGCTGTCAGTGGCAGGGCTGGTCCAACAAGTATGTGGTATAACAGGGGATAGTATATGTTGATATATTGTAACGGTAGCCATATGTATGGGTGTATTACTGAGAATAACATGTCGAAGGTTGGGCCACTGTGCAATTATGATTTGCATTGTGGGATATTGTGCCAATAACTGTGTAATGTACAGTATTGTAGGCAGATATGTATTTCAAGCTACATAGCATTCCTGTTATGTTAGGCAAGCATTAGTTATATCTATTGGCATTTACAATACATAATAACAGGATACATATGTCTTTTAGTCACCTGACAGTTTATCAGCATGATAGCAAAGTAAAATGAAGGAGCTAGTTAACTATCCATGCACATAAGACATGTAATATGTACAAAGGTAGGTACTAGGCTGTCTTACTAAGGGTATTTATAAACCTAGCTAGAGTGTGTTGGCTTTCGTCACCCCCATAGATTGGTTCCCTGTGCCTCTGAATGGCAGAGCCATTAGTTCCCTGTGCCTCTGTCCAGCAGAGCCACTGCAGTGATCCCCGGGGTACATGTCTGTCTCCCTTCCACACGTCAAGGTTTCTCTTGAAGAGTGCTAGTGAGGGGCCCTGCCTGATGTACATTAGAATTATGTTCTAAAGCATGGGGAGTGTCCGGGTCAGGAATCTATCCATCCAGCATGTCCTAGTCATCGTTGTGGTTAGGTGTATATCCCTAGAGCATGTGGCTCTCAGGGGCCTCTGTTTAGTTGGAGCATATCCAGCAATACTGGGTTGGACATGGGCCTTGTATGTCAAGCAGAGATCACCTGTGAGTATGCGGTATGCAATGGAGTATAGCTGGAGTTTCTTAGGTTGGGCTGCATAGGTCATCTGTTTGAGGTCAGTAATCCTCTTGATGTGGTACTGTTGTGGTCTTCCAAGCTGTTGCAGTTGTCTTGTAAGGTATATCCCAAATGGGGTGTTGTATCCTTTAATGGGTCTAATAAGTCATGAGTAGAGAGTCACAATGGCCTCCTTTGATCTGGATGCAAATCCATTACACATTAGGGGGGCCATGTAGAAGGATAGTCTAACCACCTTGTCATTATGGGTATCGAAGGAGAGATTACTATCTATTGGATTTCTCGGATCCCTTATTACCTTTTCTGTATGTAGGGGACTAGCATCTATGTGGTAGTCTGTGGGTAATTAGTTATATCCAAAAGGGATGACTATGCACTTTTAGGCATTCAGCTTGATGCCATGATATTGACACCAGGTATCCATCTCAGTGTGACCCTTCCAGAGGGTGTCTAACAGCTGGAGAAACAATTATGTCCCCTAGTTTGCAGTCTTCTGTAAACCTTTTCAGCCAAAGCCCTCCTGTGCTTGTCTGTATGTCAGAGAATTATATACCGAACATGAGGGGTCCTAGGACTGAGCCCTGGGGGATGCCACTTGTAACTGGTATACAGTCGGACCTAGGGTATGCAACTCCCACTGTGTGGGTTCTGTCCATGAGCCACTTTGCAAACCATCACATGACGTAGGGGTTAATGTTCAGGCGGATGGGTATGTTGATAATACCAGAAGGAGGAATGGTGTTGAAAGCCTATGAGAGATCTAGGTAAGCTGTTTGGACCTCCTAACCCTCATATAATGCCTTGGTAACTGTCTCTAAGAAGTCCACCAGGTTTAGGAGGCATGGTCTGCCCTTAACAATGCCAAACTGGGAGGGGTCAAAGGTTTGGAGGTACCCAATGTCTCTGTGACTGAGATCCATGATGTGCTCCATAGCCTTGCAGACCAGGCTAGTCGGCCTATACGGCAACAGGTCCTGTGGTCCGTTGTGGTGCCACCTTTGTGGGGTGGGATAAATGTTGCTATGTGCCATTCAGGGGGCACTAAGCCTGATGTGAGGCTATTATTGAACATGGTGTGTAGGTGGGGAGCCAGTATGTTCTGAAGTTCATGTAAACGCAGCCTGGGATGTTGTCCGATCCCATGGATGCTGTGATATTGGCTTTAGAGTCTGCAGCTTTGAGAGGGAGGGGGAAAAGGTAGCAATGAACCTATCTGCCAGGATGTTGACAATATCAGTTGGTTCTGTAATGTTTGTGCCTTTGTGCTGTAACTCAGAGCAGATCTGGTTGTTGACATTGAGATATGTGACATAGCTGTAGAATGCTTTGTGGTTGTTGTTGGAATTAGTGGTGGTTTTATTTTCATAGCTAGCTTTGGAGGATCGTATAAGGGATCTTACCTTCTTACTGTGGCTGACCAGGGAGCTCCTCCATGCATGGGATTGTACTCTCATTTGCAACAGTGTCTTCCTCCTGTAGTACAGTTTGTTTATGGCAGGGGACCACCAGATTAGTTTCCTTAATTAGGAGTATAGCATCTTGGTTCTGTTTGGGATAGCACAAGCCATGCACTTGTGTAAGTGCTTATAGAGTGCATTTGTGTAGGATTCAGCAGTTGTAGCAGTATTGTCCATCTGCATGGGTGTCATGAAGTTTACCATGTCTGTCTTAAGAAGCATGAAGTTGGCTTTGTAGTCATATTATACTGTGGTTCCCTTAATGGGTGGTGGGAGCGGGATGTGGATATCAACGGTGTTCAGCTCATGGTCGGATCGGACCAACGAGGAGTTGACTTCATGTCTGGAGCACCGGTCACTCATGTTGGCAATGCCTAGGTCTAGTATATTGTTGCCCCTGGTGGGTGTGTGGATATGTTGATTCAGGGCATTGGTGTTTATGAATTCCAGAAAGCGTTGAGCTAATGAGTTGGTGCACAAGTAGTTTTCCCAGTTAATGTTGGGGTAGATTCAGTGAGACTATGTGATGAGTGTGGTGTGGTGAGAATGTTTACCTTCACCACATGACTATCAGAGTCAGGCTTGGTTGCAGAGAGCTTTGCCTCCAGTTTGGCTAGATGAGTGCATCTCTCTCAGGTTGTAGTGTTGGGTGGTAGGCAGAGAGGCTTATCTGTGTACATAAGGCAATGTGTACATTGCCTCAAGATGTCCAGATCATCAGATAGACAGGTGAGAACACTGGCAGTTGACTCTTGGACATGCTTGATTATAGAACTACTTTCCCCTAGATAAGTGAGGAAACTGAGTAAAAGAGCTATTTTACTTTAAGCAAGTGAGAAAATTATGTACAAAACCTGTTTACCTCTAGGTAATGAGGAAGATTGAGTGCTATAGTAATTATTAGCTTACGTAGTGCTTACAAGTGCTGAGCATGAATAAGCAATCCAGATAGGGTATTGGATAACATAAACACACTCCCCACCAACAGGTACACAAGCATATATCCATGTACACCACAGGGCCCCTGTACCCACAACTATGCAGGTACAAGCTGCACTCAGGCTGCATGGGACCTGTCCACATCACAGCTTGTATCATACACATATGGCAAAACAAGATGCTGTCCACGTACACATCATGTAAAACATAGCTCCATGTCAAGCTGTGTACACACTGAATGGTGCACACCAACAGGTATCACAACCAATAAAGGGGAGACACCACTGATAATGGGAAGTACTGCACTACTACCTTGCTGAGTCTGGTCTGAAAGGCCATGGACCTTGATCAAATAATTGATGTCAGCAGTACAGATGTAGATGACAGTAAGGTTGAAGTCACACTGCATATCATAACCTTGCCAGGTCATAGGACATCTTCACCCGTACTGTGTACCACCTACACTCGGTATACTAGATGTACATTCCTATGTCACAGGAGTGTTTTGCAATGGGACTGCTGGCAAAACCAACACTACAGAAGGTGTCTGAATAATACATGCTCATCACACAAGTGGCAGCTACAGTATGTCAGGGTTAATGAATTTTATTCCCCCTCATTGTAGTCCATACTTCACAGACAAACAGAAGGCATCTGCCTATTGAAGTATGACCTAGGAGCAATAGCCAACTCAGGAGTGTTGTGGACAACTTACAGAAGAGGCTTTGTGGGTGAGGTGTGTGTGACATATGGCCACAATCTGACAGCTACATATTGCATTGTCTCCCCTATGTTAATAACCCTGTACCCATGAACTACCACCTAGGCAGCGGTCAACATAATGGGCACTTGTGTGTAAGGGATGCAGCTGGGCAGTTGTCTTTCCTGTGATAGCTATGTCACCACACCTGTCAGGTAGTCATATGTGGCAAAATTCCACCGATAGATTTAATAAAAAAGCTTGCAATACTCTGACGTCTCGGCCAAAGCCTTCAAGGAGTATAATACACAGAAAAACTTCAACAATATATATACACAAGTGCAAGTACTAATTAAACCAGTTAAACATTAACAATCAATTAAGCAATGCCTTCCAGTTAAATTCCTCATTCAACCCACATGGATACATTGTCTTAAATTTTAAAATATACATTGCTTCTTTTTTTAATAAAACTGCTTTAACATCCACTTTATAATTTATAGGTACACAAACTTGTTCTAAAATAGTACCTCTAAGACAATTACTCATACCCCCATGAACATGTGCAAAATGTAAAGCTATTGGACTTTCTTCATTACAATTATTTATATCTCTAATATGTTCTAAAAGTCTTATTTTGAACGCCCTTTTTGTCTCCCCAATATAAAACTTTTTACATGGACATTGTAAACAATAAATAACACCTACTGTGTTACAATGAAAAGAATTCTTTGTACTAAATTTTATATCATTAATAAAGTCAAAAGATGGCACAATAAATTTACAAGCCTTACATTTTCCACAGGAAAATGTACCAGTCTTGTCAAGTTCTTTATACAAAACAAGTGGGGGTAAATTAAATTTACTTTTAACCAAAAAATCCTTAATATTTTTACCCCTACGGTATGAAAATTGTAAATTTAATTTTAACCAATGTTGTACACTATTTAAGGAACATAAATAGTTCCAAAATTGCCTAACAATTGGTTAAAATTAAATTTCCTGTGGAAAATGTAAGGCTTGTAAATTTATTGTGCCATCTTTTGACTTTATTAATGATATAAAATTTAGTACAAAGAATTCTTTTCATTGTAACACAGTAGGTGTTATTTATTGTTTACAATGTCCATGTAAAAAGTTTTATATTGGGGAGACAAAAAGGGCGTTCAAAATAAGACTTTTAGAACATATTAGAGATATAAATAATTGTAATGAAGAAAGTCCAATAGCTTTACATTTTGCACATGTTCATGGGGGTATGAGTAATTGTCTTAGAGGTACTATTTTAGAACAAGTTTGTGTACCTATAAATTATAAAGTGGATGTTAAAGCAGTTTTATTAAAAAAAGAAGCAATGTATATTTTAAAATTTAAGACAATGTCTCCATGTGGGTTGAATGAGGAATTTAACTGGAAGGCATTGCTTAATTGATTGTTAATGTTTAATTGGTTTAATTAGTACTTGCACTTGTGTATATATATTGTTGAAGTTTTTCTGTGTATTATACTCCTTGAAGGCTTTGGCCGAGACGTCAGAGTATTGCAAGCTTTTTTATTAAATCTATCGGTGGAATTTGTGGTTGTTGCTTTTTTATCCTGATCCAGTGTGCTGTTGTATTGTTAGTCATATGTGGCAACCCTAGTAATGACAGGGTGCCATCCATGAATTTAGATATCATTGTCCAGCCATACACAACACTCAAGTGACCCATATCAGATCACATATTTCCTTTAAGGGGTATTGGCCATGTGCAGATGGCCTTCTCCAACCTACCCATTCCCCATCTCCACTGTGTAGCATGATGCATACCCTGAATAAATCCATGTCAAACCCAGTGATGTTGGACATGCTACACATACACATCCTGATCTCAAACACATACTTCATGGACATCCACCTTCCACATGCTGGACAGATCCTTGTCCCATACACTTTACATAGTCCTGCCATACTATGCATTCCTGTCCGTCAAAGCTGCACATCGCTCCCCTCTCAGACACGGTGTGATGACCGCATGGTAAATGTATCATTAACACTGTGGATCAGTAATGTGGCACTGCTCCACCTGGCCCCACAGACCCGCCTGTCGGCTACTGCCAGGTAACCCTTCATCCTAGATTCATACATATCACATGGCATATAGCCCACTAGTTGACTTTGACTGCACCTGCTATAGTTGATATCCATCCCTGCAAATACCATCTGGCTAGCCAGTGTCCTATGTGTCTCACATGTGCAACACAGGTGATACATGGCAGGATCTTGAATTGCTGTACAGTGCCATGTAGATGTATATGGCAGAACACATACATGTAAAACCTTATGTGAGCAAGTCTGCGGGGTCACAGGTCATGTCTGTTAAGGCAGTGTAAGTCCTTATATGTGACATATACAAAGCATCAAGATCGACTGCATTAATGTGGACACATCCAGCCATGTACTGATAGGTAGGAACACCAGTACAGGCAAACAGACATGCCCACATCAAGACAGCATCCACATGGAGTATGAGCAATGTAATCAGGTGACACACACAAATATATGGTGATAATATGCACTCACCATTGAGTGTCACATGTGTGTGACACAAACATGTCAGTGTCATGTAGATTTGCAAATACAACTATTTAAACTTAATAAATGTGATACACATGTATGTTCAGCTGTAACTCTGTATGTCTCTGTGAGTTACTGTGACCTGTCTCCATCATTATGTCTTCCAGGTATGCCGCGTGCAAGTCTACCCCCTTTTACCTGCTTGGAGGATGAGGCCCTCATCCCATACCTACTCGACAATCATGATATCCTGTTCAGCCATGTGCCACAGGATGCACAGCAGCAGGATGCCCTGTGGATGGAACTTCGCAGGAGGGTTAATGATGTGGGTGGCCACAACTGCACATACCAGCAGGTGTGCAGATACTGTACAGACCTCATTATATGGGTGAAACAGCGTGCGAATGAAATCGCCAGGGAACAAGGTGCAATAGGTGGTGGACCACCAACCCACCCCTCACTCACACGTACCAAGGAGCTACTGGCCAACTTGGGGACACCTACAGAACCACATCCACAAGCCTTAGCCGATATTGTGGAGGTGGGTGTCTCTCAACCACTGAGCCTGGAGTTGCCTGATAAGTCAGTACTGCACCTATAACAACTATATTCCATGTAGTTGCATGTGTCACTGTACAATATGTAATGTAACATCATATGCAAGGCATGTATACACATATGCCATATACTATAGTATGCTACTCTGTGTATGCACACATGTGCATATACCATAGTATAGTCTAATGTACTGGTATATGTGTTATGCACATTGCACCCTGTAGCCATTATACAGGCGTGGATAATGCTCATGCTGCTGTGTTACTCTTATTTAGGTACCTCTGGCATTCTGCTGCGACAGCAGCCTGTTGCAGGTGAGGCTATTATTATCTATTAGGAATCGCAATGCACAAATCTATCTGCCATGTGGCCATTTACAACATGTATACATAATGTATGGTCCTGTCACAATATACAGGTTGGACCTGCAATGCACCACAATGCCTACCCATGTGCAACACTTGCAAACTATGTGAATCATCTCGCCAACATGAATCCTCACAAACTGTCATTGCCAGATGTGTGGACAGCTGTGTATACAATGGTGGAGGTGCTGTTCACTGTAGGGATATGTACTACAGATCAGAACTACACACGTGGGGAATACAAACAGTACTACACAGTCGGCTGGAGTATGGCCAGCCCACAGGATTCACTGGTGTGGATCATAGCCCTGCTATGAATGTCATATAATGTGATGTGCTATCTTGACATGTCCATGACATCTAGTGGCCTGGCTGCAACACTGCCTACGTAACCTGAAAACATATCCCACATACCACCCTTTATCTGCATAACCCTGTCATTAGTGGAGCATATGACTTCTATGGGTGTATGTCATATGGGACAACACAGACGTGAACTAGATGCCCGTCACAATAATTTGGCCAACACATGTACACACATGGCCATGGAAGATGGCCAGAGACATGGAGTAACACACACAGTAGACGTGATGTGCTTGTGTGTACACCCTGTCATACAATGGCTACACATGGTCCAACTATGGCCTTTGTGTAATGGTCATATTGTAGATGCGGAACACTAGACATCTTACAGGCCTGTGCACATCTTGTGTAGGTGTAATATCAATCCACCACATAAGATGTGTTGAACATCTTGAGGGTGTCACAACATGACAACAGTCACCTGTACAGTATCCACATCAGCCCAAAGATACAGTACATTCCTCTTGCTGGTGTTGGACATCAATTCATACTTGCTCCTTGTGTGTGTGTGTGTGTGTGTGTGTGTGTGTGTGTGTGTGTGTGTGTGTGTGTGTGGTACACAGATGTCATGTGGGACATGGTGTACCGACATATTCACCATGTCTGGCCATAGTTGCCAAGCAGCAGCAATATGGTTGCAGGTGTGCAGGGGTGTCATCCATATACCCATCAGTGACCTGTCTCACAACTTCTACATCATGGTTTAGTGTGTATACACCTCCGTGATGTGGGTCACATTCCACAGTATATATGTATTGTATCTGAACACAGTCATGGCTATGAACTGTGTCTGTAACTCACACTGTATAGCAATAGAAATGCCTCATGATTCCCTGCAATGGCCATGCACATCAGCTAAATATGCAGTATATCTGTAGGGTGGACAGACGACACTGCATTGGGACACCATTGCCCCACTGTATATTTGACAGGACACCATTGTCTTAAACATGTATGCATGTCATTGCACACGTCAGCAAATCACATGTCATACTACATGTGATTGTCAAGGTCATATGCCACACATCGGACAGGTGTACTGTTAACCTTTGCTGGTCTTCATGGTGTAACACAGGGATGTATGCTAACTACTACTATGATTGTATAATTTTCATGCCGTCTACTGTGACACATGCATGCTGTTGTGTGCAACCCGGGGATGTATGATAACTACCACTATAATTGGCTGCGCTGCATGCCATCTGCTGTATCACATGCATGTTGCATGCCTTCTGTCATATCACATGTGTATGTGTCTGTGTGTGTGTCTATTGTATAGATTGTAATGTACAGTTCTTGTCTGCCCTCACAGGTGATGTAGGTGCATTTCCCTCCTGCGGTACATCTGATGTTAGTGTCCCCACAGACTCTAGCAGTGATGATGAATGTATGATTGAGTCACAGGCAGAGTTGTCAGGGGCTGAAACTGTGCCATTGGTTGCCATTCCAGCTATATCCCCCTCATCCTCGCACACAGATCCCATGCCTGCACATACCCCATCACCAGTGGCCATAGAGGAAAGACAGTTGGCGCGTGGTAGCTTGGAACAGGAAAGTGTGGGGACTATGGAAGGTGTGCCTGCACACCATGGTGTCAGCCAACTGACTGGTGGTGCCCAACACAGGCACGTGGCCAGTGCTGCTCATAGGAGGACCTCTGGCCATCATGCTCCTGCAAGACAGAGCGCAACAGCTGGTGTCACCAGACGCATGTTTCAGGCTGTAATGGAGGCACAAGCACATGATGAACGGCACAACAGTGAAGATCAGAGGCTACAGAGGGCTGCTGTCTGTTGTTTAAACAACAACATCCAGGCAATGGTAAATGCTCAACAGCAGATTGCTGAAGCTTTGGATAGACGGATGGGTGACATGGTTGAAGTCCTTGACCATGGCATGACAATCCGCGAGCGTGAGCTGTCTGTGTTGGAACATCTGGTAGCAGTGAGGTGTTGGGCACGTGGACGTAGGCCTGCTAGATCACATGTTTCAGGTCTACGTGTATGAGTTACCTCACATGTCTGCTCCCATAGTGGCAGTAGCAGCAGCAGTGCATCTGGTGCTGTGCTGTCCACACCATGACACAGCTAGCCACGTGCACGTGGCCCAGAACGATCCCAACAGGGACACGGTTCCAGTGGACAAGTGACATCAGACAGTACCCAATCTGCACCTCTGCCTGGTAGTGCCCATGCAACCCCTGGCAGGCACAGGTCACATGTCCGTGGCCAGACACCGTGAACTGTAAAACCTCTCCTGTACAGTCTGCAGCTGTCAGTAATACCTCTGAGTAGAATAGACACATGGCAGAACTGTCTGCATACATACAAGCACACACTGGGCACTGCTACACACACATGCATAACATCCACACATGCCCAATTAGATCAAAGGCCTTAACCCACACACATGATGTCATCCAATGGTGCAGCCTAGACCTCTGGCAGACATTATCACCCTGTGCATATCATGATGCCTGTGCCGCATCCCTGACATTCACACCATCGGTGCAGGGACATGCTCATATGGTCTGATGCACAGGGTGAACAGACTAGGAAGATAAGTGTAGTTTACAGTTGTTGAGTACTGTTGACAGGCAGCAGAAATACCATGTACTACAGGTGTACAATGCATTTTGTACTGTTAACAGTATGTGTCTTAACTGCATGTTGGTCATGATGTTCTGCTGGCCTCCTTCAGGTCTAGTTGTACATGCCGGTGGATGTCAGTGTTTGCAGTTAGTGTCCCGTATGTCAATGTGGACTACTCACAGGTATGTATGAATATACCAGCATGCACTGTGTAGCTGCCACATACCAGTGAGAATGTCCCACATTACAAACACGTCTACTGATCCAAGAGCATGATAGCTGTGTATTAAGCTACTGTGGCTACAGACGTGACATCCATAAAGGGTGACATCACAGGTACAGTTACATGGAGTGGTGAGGTAAGAGTAGTCTAGCTGATTACAAGGGTAGAGGCCAGTGGGAAGTGTGATGCCTCATTGGGAATCAGTAATATATGTTCCCATGACAGGATGCCAACACACTGCTGCACCCACACACTCAGGTATTGACACACATGTATTCAGTGACACAGTAACACACCCACACACTCACGGATTCACCAACACAGTAACACACACTCGCACACAGTTGCTACTGGTGAGGTGAGGACCCCTGCCTATGTGCAAATCATCATTACAGTACTGTGCCACCTACATGACACGGCACAGAGAATACACATGTACAGGTAGTCAGTATGGCCTAAGATCGGGGACATCAACACGGATATTAGAATTCATCGCCTGGATGGGGGGAGGGGTCTTATCAGTTCAGTATGGTAACATACATCCTCACCGCAGGGACCAGACAGCCCTACATACATACACTGTGGCATTCAGTATTGAATACACCTATGTCACGCACATACAGATACCTCACATGTGTGAGATACATGCCCCTGCCTATGTCCTGCTTTCTACATTGCAGTCTGTACAGATGTGTACAGGAGAGTGAGTAACAATTAAGATGTATTCCCCACCGTATGTGACATATATGGACACACACGCAACCACACATGCCAGTACTGTGAATCTCAGACCTGCCTAGCTCATGATATGTATGACAGACATGCAGAAGTATTGCACGCGTTACAAACTGTACTGATGCTTCCTGTGCCAACAGTGCTGATGTATGCACATGGGACATCTTAACTATTAACAGGTGTCAAGTGATTTACCTTCGCTGTCACCCTGACCGCTGTCTAAGTTGTGTGTTATGTCCTTCAGTTAACAAAACCATTGCTTACCAGTTACACAGGTTATTGTAGGACCGCTTGTGACACACCTGTGATCTGTCCACAGCAAACATCCATCTGCAAAGATGCCCCACCATTTAGTTATTTCCACACATCTGTCTATACCTGAGGTACATCTTTCTGTACATTCAGCATATCACCATGTACAGTTGGCAATGTTGAGGCTGCATTGCAACTGCATAATGTACTAGGATACACATCACCTGCATACATCAGCAACTGCACACGCATGTTATCTGAATGCACAACACTACGTGTACAGGTGTGTAGGTCCTACAATCCTGACATTTGGGCATGTTTGTAGGCATTGCAATTGGTGGACATGTGTAATGACATACATGACACATGGACTGTTGTATGATATGATGGGTGTAATGGGTGACCGGTACAGAGGGAATGTTACCTTTGTCAACACTGATATCACACCTTATGTACTGTTAGCATTCAGCAGCCATGGACCTACATTCCATGTGCATGTGTGTAATGGCTGTAGCCACCTGTTTGCAGAAAGGACAACAACAGCTATGCTATTTACATGTATGTTGTGTGTGTGCGGCATGTACATACCCAGGGCAGGTACATGTATGTCATATCCATACATGAGGGTGTGTACTGGTGTACAGCAACCTGACATTTGGGCATGTTTGTAGGCATTGCAATTGGTGGACATGTGTAATGACATACATGACACATGGACTGTTGTATGATATGATGGGTGTAATGGGTGACCGGTACAGAGGGAATGTTTCCTCTGTCAACACTGATATCACAACTTATGCACTGTTAGCATTCAGCAGCCATGGACCTACATTCCATGTGCATGTGTGTAATGGCTGTAGCCACCTGTTTGCAGAAAGGACAACAACAGCTATGCTATTTACATGTATGTTGTGTGTGTGTGGCATGTACATACCCAGGGCAGGTACATGTATGTCATATCCATACATGAGGGTGTGTACTGGTGTACAGCAACAGTCATCTGCTAATAGTGGAAAGTACCAAGGGCCCCTGGTATGTGTACAGCTGACCTGGTTACAGACAGTGGTATCATTGCATTGCATAACACATGATGCAACTGTGTGAGTACATGTGTACTCTCTACAGTTAATGTAGAGCTTGGTACAGTACACAGGTCAAGGGTCACATGGCGGTGTATTCTTATATGTCCTACAACATGTATGGATGTGTGTTGGTGGTCTGAGGGCATGGTGGTGTCTGAGGTTTACATCCTAGAATGCAGCATGTGACACTGTGTCCTGCACATGACTCATTTGTGATGCCTTTTGTGGGGGTACCGGTCAGTACATGTGAGTGGCCTTTTATGTATGTGGGGACACCATCTGGAGTGGTCCGTACCTGTGTTATGGCCCACATGTCTGGTTCTGAGGTATATGGTGGCAGTGCTAGGTTCTGAGATATATGGCGATAGTGCTATTGTGCACTACAGAGCCATCAGCCAAGTGTTCCTCACTGCACAGATGTCAGTACTCCCAATTGTTAGATCTACAATGACCAGCTGTGAATATGGATGCAACACATCTAGCACTGGTTAGCATAAGAAAACAATGCAGTTGTCCTGTAGGTGTATGGGAGTTAACCTGTGTTTAGAGCATTTGCCTTAGAATGGCACTGTGTGGGCGGATGCAACTTGGGTATTATCCCCACTCCCTTGAATCATGGATGCATGTGATATGTGTCAAAGGCCTGTCTACTGTCAGCCATGTCATCTCAGAATGACAGCAGATGTTGTGTAAAAGACCTGTGTCAAATATATGTAGAGCAGCATTCCTGCTAACAATGACAACTACTAACACCAGAGCCCATTACGATGTGTTCTTTATGTCTACCTGTAATAGCATGGCCACTGTGGCCTTCCGTGTTTAGCATCAGAGTGCATCCCAGTTATCCCTGTGCTACTAAGAGTATGAGCATGCCCAGTATATCCTTGTGTAGATGGACACATAGTAGTGCATTCCGACCAGCCCTGTGCTACTAAGTGTGTGAGCATGCCCAGTGACACCTTGTGTTGGTTATGTGCCTCTGTGTATGGGCATGGCCATTGTAACCCTGTATAGTGGTAGTAGTCATCCATTCCACAGATGGGCATACTCCAGGTCAGGATGGATTCCTACTTTAAACACACAGGTTCACATGTATGTACATCTTAACTGCCAGCATCCCTGTTGATGTACACATTCCCAGAAGGTCATAATGACAGCCTTGAAATGTGTAGTCTGTGTGGCACAATTTGTAAGTATGTAGTATTGTAATAGTAATCTTTAAATAGGCAGGTGTTCCGTTCCCACCACTGGCGTGTGTGTGTATGTCTGTCCCCATTTGCCAGAGGACTGTAAATTGCTTTTAGACTGCTCACACTCCATACAGTTCATATACCCACCTTTGGCAGGGCAGATGATGATACCCACCTACAAATACATGTCTCGGAGTGCTGTGTCCCAGTAATCTCGGTAGCTCGTTCTGTGACTGTGTAATGCTGTAGTGTAATAAAGTAGTTAGGTCGGTGTTCTAGTCCCACACTTGCCGTGTGTGTGTGTGTGTGTGTGTGTGTGTGTGTGTGTGTGTGTGTGTGTGTGTGTGTGTGTGTGTGTGTGTGTCCCTGTTTGCCTGAGGACTGAGTAATGTTTTTGGACTCCTCACATTCCATACATTTCTTGTACCCACCTTTAGCAAGGCTGAAGATATCACCCATTTACAAATACACCTCTGGGAGTGCTGTGTCCCAGTAATCTCAGTAGCACGTTCTGTAACTGTGTAATGCTGTAGTGTAATAAAGTAGTTAAGTCGGTGTTCCAGTCCCACACTAGCCGTGTGTGTGTGTGTCCCCGTTTGCCTGAGGACTGAGTAATACTTTTAGACTGCTCACACTCCATACATTTCTTATACCCACCTTTGGCAAGGCTGATGATGTCACCCATCTACAAATACATCTCTGGGAGTACTGTGTCCCAGTAATCTTGGTAGCGTGTTCTGTAACTGCGTAATGCTGTAGTGTAGTAAAGTAGTTAGATTGGTGTTCTAATCCCAGACATGCCAAGTGTGTGTGTGTGTGTGTGTGTGTGTGTGTGTGTGTGTGTGTGTGTGTGTCTGCCTGCGTGAGACAAGTACAGTGCTTTGTAGTATTTGCCATTGCACATGCCCTAAACATGTGTTGCTGCAGTGTGATACAGTAGGGGTTTGTATACAGGACATGGCAAGTGTGTGTTTGTCTGTCAGAGCCTGTGTAGAGGTGGCCGTGATTGTCTTACCATTGGATATGTTTGAGGGCGGGTTTTGTAGTTTTCCTATATGGTATCCATCTTATGACACATTGGCCACCTCATGAGAGGTACAGCTGTCAGTCAGCCACGGCACTGTGTTGACAAGCCATACCCATATATCTGGCAAAAGGCCTGGTGAACTAAGTATGCAGCCCTACTAGTACCCGGTATATGTCCCTCACCCATGTGTCCCACTATGTTGCTAGTAACATGCACATTGAGGACAGATAGTAGGCATGGTGTGAATGCAGTGGCCTGCAGAAGACACGGCACCCTGTACAGCAGTACAATAGGCACATATATGTGGACATTGTGCCTTCACTATTTTCCACACTGAATGCCTGCAACATATGTGGTGCCATCAAATGTGATCCACAAAGGCCAGGCAATGCTGTACACATGTGCCCTGTATGGAACCATGCCACTGACACCACGGAATACCTATCTCATACTATCCATGCAGGTGCAGGGCCAACCTGCTCACTATAAGCAGGTTTCGCCACACCAGGCCCATATTAGCATATCAGGGTAGAACAAGCTGTGTACACATGTGTCTGCCAAACCAGGTACACCTGTACATGTCACTGTACAGTATTGTGGGACATGCACATCCCAGGCAATGTCCATGCGAAAGACTATCAAATACAGACATGGCATGCATTGCAAAGCTATGGCCCTACACACTGGTAACCAGAATGTCAGGCCAGATAATGCAGTACCCATCTGTGTGGGATATTGCAGACACTACACCCCTGCACTGCACACCATTTTCGGGTGATGCGATGTCAAGGATTACCCTTCACCCAGCCTTGTACAGCCATCTTGCACAGCCAAACACTACACACCCATGGAGCAATGCATACCTGCATGCCAGTACTGGCACCCTGTGTTTGTGTGTGGGTTGTGATGATCCCAACAACAGTCACTCCCAGTATAAAACTCGTTGGCATACCAACAGTTGTCAAGCACTTTCACATGCCCTAGCCCATAGAACCTCCAGATATCCCCTGTGGTGCATGTGGTACTGTGCATTTCTGCAGTGTGGCAAACTAAGTAGTTACATTGTGTACTTGTGGCCCTGGAAAAGGTGTCAATGCGTATCCATTAGAGAGTGTGGTTGTGGTGACAATAGCATCCGTTCACGTGGACTGACATGTGTGCCACACCTAATGTATGTCTACTATATCTGTTGCAGAAGTCACTGACTCAGCTACACACATATGTTCTTACAGCACAGCAACATGTTGCCTTTGTGGCACATGTAGTAACGTCATGCACATGTAATAGTAATGAGTATTCAGGGGTTTGACCCCTGTACTGTTTGGCATGTGGCAGATGATGCTTATGGTTAAGTCTCCAAGCCCTTCCCTGGTGTACATTGCCTGTCCCACCCACACACTCTCTGGTGGATGTGAAGGTGTACACCTGCACAGCAGCAGCATGTGTATTGCAAGTGATGGAAATGGTCAGGTGATGGCCTCTGCACCTATTGCAGTCCTCCTCTAGCTGATTGCATGTGGTACAGCTGTGATGGTGTTCCCATAGCCATCTGCATGATAAACACAGTACACTATCTAGGGAAACATGTTATCTGGCCATGACAGTTCCAGTGAGTGGTACCTGGATGTGGTGTTCTGACACGGCATCACAGATGATATCTGGATGTACCTCAATCATTTTCCACAGTGGGAAATCGCCTAAAGACAGGAGGGTGATGTGCCACACATGACTACAGCATGTAAGTGTAGCTATGCTGCATTGTGACTACTGCCTGTTTAACATGTGTGTGGTAATGGATATTCTGCATGTTATAATACAGACATGACAGTACTCTGTTCATGAGGGACCCCCATCTGTAGGGTCATCTGTGAACTGGTGAGTGTGTGCAACCATTCGTTTCCTGTGTTACACTCTGAACACGTATCTGTGCACAGCAGAAGCATGGCGTGAGGATTGCAGACAGTACATGATGATAGGGATGTGTTACTGCCATCGGATCCCTGACTGGGCATGTGTCACATGAGACAGTGGTATGACTGACACTGTGTGGGATTCCCAGTGACAAGCCAATGATGGGCAACTGTTCATAGCTGCGGGCACACGTCTACTACACATTGTACAGTTGGCATGCAGTATATATGCATGTGTTGTGCTCCCTCTGCAAATGTATACCATCTGTTGTGTTTGGCTGCTGGTGATATCTATGCATACTGTCGTATGTAATCCTGTATGCTGTTGTCTATCACTAAGCCATATGTGGGTTTAAAACATAACACCATAGGCTGAATGGGTTGGGAGGTCCCGGCAGAACCTCCTGTCCCACTTCAGCTGACCATGGCACCGGGCACTAGCACATCTGGGGACCAGCCAAAGACATCAACCTCTGTTGGCTGTACACCACTTTCTGGTGGTACCACCACTGAGGATGGGGCATGTCCCCCTTGGGAGCGGGACCAGACACGTACATATCTGCTGTCGTGCGGTCCTGGACGTGTTGCATTGGTGGCTCCCTAAGGGGTTACGAAGCCAGATACGCCAGTTCAAGGGCGGAGTGTCACATTTGCAGGGTGATGCTGCCCCTCCTGGACAGCCCCCAGTGCTGCCTCCTTTG
Organism: Protopterus annectens; assembly: GCF_019279795.1. NCBI lineage: Eukaryota > Metazoa > Chordata > Ceratodontiformes > Protopteridae > Protopterus > Protopterus annectens. Next base: position 996,310,334 of record NC_056732.1, on the reverse strand, counting down.
CAGCTGTGTAGGTGCAGTGGCAGTTGCTCATGGCTGTGGACCTCCATTGTACACAAAACACTACAGGTCCCTCTATGGTTACCTCATTTACCTTTATCATGATGATGATGTTGCACACAGCACCTTGCAAGAGTACTGTTCACACATAATGATTGGACAGGTACTGTTGTGTTAATGTACATTACATGCACAGAGTGATGTATATGGCCAATGTACAACTATTTGCGTGTATGACTGACGCATGTCTGTCTGAGGGAGTCTTGTGATCACATAGAGCAACACCACTACATAATACAGGCGTCGCTGGTGTTTCCCTTTTCATTCGTTTGTAATGCTTTGTTGCCACATGGTATGTTCCTGATACATCTCTATATATGTATGTACCTATATGCTGGACATAAACACTCACATGTACATCTACATGATGGGATGCTTTCCTATACTGTTGAATGATTGCGCTGTATGATATGTTTGTGGTAGTGTCCGCTGCCTGTATATCTGCCATGGCGTATTGGTAATTCACTTTAGCTGTGTGTGCAGGGTCCTGGTTCCGACCCTTGCAAAGGAAATTTAGTTGGTTGCAGGGCAGAACAAGCCCATTGGATACGGAGGGAGTAAGGCACATTAAAGCAGTCGGGAGCGGGTGTGCGTGAGTTTGCATGAGCACTGCTGACCTCTGGTTATAGCCTCTTATGCTCAGTTAGCCTCTACATTGCTTTACCAGTGCAATACTCGCATACTGGTAGCCAAACACACTTACACCCGCTCGCACCCGCACTTACAAATGCACCAACATTGGTGCTTGCATCTGTCACTCACACCCCTGGGTGGGAGCGAGGACCACAATATTACCTTGTGATGCCTATTACATCGGACTACATGACTACAGTATTGGGATTGGCTGCCTATTAGTCGACGGCATCGCATTCGACTGTACAGAATCAGCGGCCTGTCCAGTGAATCAATCATATTTGTGTGTACCTCATACAATGTGCTCTCACCTTGTGATGCCTATTACATCAGACTACATGAATACAGTATCGGGAATGGCTGCCTATTAGGCAATGGCATGGTGTTCAACTGTATGGAATCAGCGGCCTGTCCGGTGAATCATTCATATTTGTGGGTTCCTCATACAATCTGCTCCCACTTTGTGATGCCTATCACATCAGACTACATGACTACAGTTATAGCCAGCCTTAGGCATAGGCCAACTAAGCAGCCGCCTAGGGTGCCGCTTAGTGGGGGCAATTTACCAGTATTTATTTGGTGTAGGTAGACCAGGATGGGGCCACTGGGTGGTGTGGTAGGGGGTGCTGCTGTGCCCTTTGCCTAGGGCACCAGGTCACTCTTGACTAGAGTATCGGGAATGGCTGCCCATTAGGTGGCGGCATGGTGTTCGACTGTACGGAATCAACGGACTGTCCAGTGAACTAATCATATAATTGTGTGTTCCTCAGGCAATCTGCTCCCACCTTGTGATGCTTATTACATCGGACTACATGACTACAGTATCGGGAATCACTGCCCATTAGGCGACGGCATGACGTTCGACTGTACGGAATCAGCAGCCTGTACAGTGAATTAATCATATTTGTGTGTTCTGCATACAATCTGCTCCCATCTGGCTGATACATGGGAACCAAGACTCTTCAATACAGACAAGTAGTTGGGTTGTGGGAGCCACATCCATCGACCGAGTCATGCTACCACATACCTATTATAGGTTTGCCACCTTTTCAATTGGCCAAGGTGGGACTTTAGGGTTACCACCTGTCTCACATTGCGAGGGACACTGTGAAAATAATCAAGACATAGCAAATGTCCCGATTACAGAACATTATTATATTCTACATTTCTTTAATAGTTGCATAAAACAGTTATTTTATATATGAAACTTCTATATGTTATGTGAAGTAGCATAAGCAATTCAAATGTAACTAGATTAAGCTTTTATTTGTGCAAATAAGTATAATCCTGTACTATGCATGGCTGTAGGTATTTTTTGTCCTGGAAAATCTGACATTTCTACAGAACAT
>NC_056732.1:996238295-996303295 GCF_019279795.1 Protopterus annectens | reverse complement strand
ACTTCCATTTCACCTATTGTGCATCCAACCCAGTCTCCCCTTGGCGAATTATTACATTACCCGTCACCCCCCACCCCCATATTCCGCAGACACCATCCATCCTTTCTCTAGTTGATGGCCCATGGCACAGTCAACAGAACACATTGCGTGCACTACATATATCTGGTACCAATATGATTGTAAGGACTACCCTAGCATTTCTGATCTTCCACATGCTGTACTTCACACACATAGGTACATGCAAATACTTATCTTTCATGACGTGGTAGGTAGACCTGGGTAACACCCATTCATCTCTGGGCCATCCTGACAAGGACGACTTGGACAGCGAATGGGCAGATATTGGGTGAATGCTCTGACCATCGGTAGGGTTGCCAACTTTTCATATGACCAGGATGGGAAATTTTTGGGACACACATCAGAGTTTACAGGCCAACACATACCCACGGTCAATACAAAGGATAGTACTTTAGTTTTATGCCTAAATATAAGCTTTTATTGTTGTAGCAGTGTAGTTGCTTATTCTGTTTCGTTTACTTACTTATTCTGTTTCTTGTAACATTTAGGTATTTTATATATGGAAATAAGTATTGTATGGGACTATTACACAAAATATGGGACATAATTATGTCTTACAATCGCAGGAAATTTGACATTTATAATGGTTTTTGTATGGACACACCTGCCTAGAGGGGGACTGTCCCTCACAATGTAGGACAGGTGGTAACCCTAACCATTGGATTAGGCTTAGCAATTGGTGGCGCGCTAACACGATGCATTTCACTTCCACTTGGTATAACTATCGACACTACAATGGAATACGGGCAGGAGGTTTAAATATCATTTGTTCGAGGGATGGGGACTCAATATTCAGCTACGTGCCTTTGTGTTTACTTTTTATGTTGGTGTTCACAAAACTGTCTTGTATGCTTTGCATGCATTTCAGTATCCACGGACACTGACAGGATTGATTACTATTAGAGGCAGGCTGTACTAGTCAGCACTTTAGGTTGCACGTATGCAGCCGACATGTTCACACCTCCGTGCAGTGCTTAGACACGCCCGTGCACTCGTACACTTTTCCTATGCACGTGGCCATTACGGCAACGCACCTTCATTAATATGCATGTGGTGCTGCTGCGCCATCTTTACGCCGCATGGTCGGCGCAAGGCTAATGCCATCCTTGCCCCGAGCTTCATGAATCCCGGGGTAGGTGTATAAAAGGGCGTCTGTTGGTATTTTTTAGTTCTACTAAGGTGTAACTATCGATGATAGTATGAAATTTTATAGGGAGCATTTTGCGTTTGGGGAAGAGTAGTGTAGTGAGTGTATAGGAAAGAAGTTGGAGGATATATTAGAGCAGCTATTTGAGTGTGATGAAAGAGATGATGTGACTTTTATAGGTTTGGTGGGAATGGAGATAGGGTTAAGAGCTGTGAGCTGAACCAGTATGAAGAGTAGAAAAATATGTGTATTGAGTAATGAATGTGTGATTAATACTGGCATAGTAGAAATGATTGAATACAAGTAGGGGTAATGTGTAATATGCAGTGCAGTAGTTGCAGAGTATTGTGTAATAGAAAGTGTGTGGGACTATAAGTGTGTTGCAGTATAGTAGGTGCAGAGTACTGTGTAAGAGAGTGTGTAGGACTATAAGTATGCAGCAGTATAGTAGTGGCAGAGTACTGTGTAAGAGAATGTGTGGGACTATAAGTATGCTGCAGTATAGTAGTTGCAGATTATTGTGTAAGAAAGTGTGTGGGACTATAAGTATGCTTCAAAATAGTAGTTGCAGGGTATTGTGTAAGAGAGTGTGTGGGACTATAAGTATGCTTCAAAATAGTAGTTGCAGGGTATTGTGTAAGAGAGTGTGTGGGACTATAAGAAATAAGGTATCAGAATAAGTGGAACCTAGAGAGAGCAGGGATTATTAAAGGGTGGCCTTGTGGAAGTGCCATCCTGACCATCTTAACTGTTAGTAAGAAGAGGTCAGAGTAAGGACACCTGAGATATATTGTATGTATTTGGCCAGTCTACAGAGACATATATAGCTGCTCTGAATAGGACAGAATGGGTTGTAGACATGCTTGTGAATGGTATGTTTTATTTTACAGCTCCAGGGACTATACATGAAAATCTTCTATGTAGATTAGGATGGAGTGATTTTCTAAGTTTAGTGGTGCATATTACCTACTTTATTTCTGTAATTAAAATTTTGTAAAAAATGTACATTACTTTATTTAATATTTGACAACAGCATGCATGTGTGGCAACCTAGAATGGTAAGTGCTCATATATTTAGATGTGCAGGTATTCATAGTGTAGTTTGATTGTTATTCATATTATGAGTAATACAGTTATTTTACTTGTTTGTATGTGAACTTTGCTGTTTGATTCCTGTATACCTACAGCTCACATTATTATCCAGCACTTTATAGACAGATTATTCACCCTACCCAAGTGGAAGAGCAAGGTCTACACTCCCTCCCAACAGGTCAAGCCATCAAATCTCACCAGTCCACATCACTTACTGTCTCCTCAGTGACTGCAGTGAGGAATAGCCAGGTTGCCATCTCTCCTGCCCCTGGTGGTGCCTCTGGCTGGGATCTCGATTGTTCCCTTAGATTACAAGTCTCATACTGCCATGCCCGCCTTTACCATCAACATGCCAGACATGGTCCAGTGGGGTAGATGGTCAGGGTGCTGTCTTGGCCTCCCCTGAACATATAATGCTGTATGCGATGCAGCAGATTCATCTCCCATTATCCCCAGTATTTCCTCCATTGTGTGCCAGTGCCCTCTCATGTTTGTAGTCCAGTCTTCCCCATTAAAGTATACTTTTTTGTATGTCTTTGAGACCAAAGTCCTCCTTCCACTCTGTGTGTCAGCACCACCCCTTTCAGAGAACTCATTCCCAAGATTTTATTGATGAGCAAGAACTGTGTTTTTTCTAGTTGCGCAATGATGTGCCAGGATAGATACATGGCAAATGCATTGGCATATTGTTCTATTAAGCGTCCAGATAAAGGAGAGACAGAGGTAATCCTTCTCTGGAGAACATGGATGCTTGCTTTTTGTAATTTAGGGTAGTAGAATCTCCTAACAATAGTTGTGGAGTAGTAGTCAAAATAGAGTTTGTTGCCAACAAATTTATCTAGGTCTCTTATGACAGTATCTATTTTGTGCGGGCATAATTTATTTTTTCGTTTCCCTCTCCTCACAGCTGACCATTAGCTGCTGCCACCAGTTTCTTTCCTTATTTGACAGGTCAGTTATTCCCACCCAAATTCTCTTGTGCTCAACCTGACCCATGTCCAGCACTGGTGAGGAGATCAAGGAAACTAATCCATCATCAAGATTTCTCTTGAATAAGGCCAGTGAAGTGCTCTGTTTGACATGTATGGGAAGTCTATTCCATAGCATGGGCAGTCTCTGGGTTATGAGCCTGTCCCTACAGCTTGTTCTGTTGATTGTGTGTTCAGGTCTGTAATCGCTCCTCCTTTGTGAGGGAGGGATGACTGTAGCAGTGCACCATTCTGTAGGGACAAAACCAAGGGTGGGCTGTGGTTGAACAGGCACACAGGTGAGGTGCCAGTTTACCTGTAGTTCAGAACACACACAGTAGGATCTTGCCAGGTCCCATAGAAGCTGTATTCCTGACCTTGGGCAGTGCTGTTTTAACCTCTGCAGCAGTAATATTGGGTGCCTGGCAATCTACTGGTATTGTGATTGGTCCTTAGTTTTTTCACACTATTCTCTGCATCAGCTTCCTCCTTCTGTTGTAGAGTTTGTTTATGGCAGGGGACCACCAAATTGGTTTCCTTTTTTGGAGGAGAGTGTCTTGGTTCTGTTGGATTCATAAAATTCCAGACATAGGTTGAAAAGACTTTGCATTTTCTATGGATCAAATGGCATTTGAACGATTTGGCTTTTTAATCTCTGATTTTTTTGCCTTAGTTGCTTGTTTACATTCAGGTCTCTTCTAAGCTGGGTGGTTTGAGTTTATTTCTTAAACCCAGTAGCATCTTCCCTTCATTGTAAAGTTTGTTGATAGTGGGTTTCCATCATAAAGGGGTTATTTCTAAATTTGATATTGTATTTGTGGAAGATGGGGTTAGATACCTTGATGCAGGCTAAAGTGTCCAAGCATGGCTTTTCCGTGATTTTTCCTGTCCACCTGGTGAATCTGGGAATACTGTGGCAATGCAGCAACTGCCTCATGTACACAGACAACCCTCTCCTCCTACCACCCAACACTACAACCTGCAAGAGATGCACTTACACAGCCAAAGTGGAAGCAAAGCTCTCTGCAACCAAGATTGTGCTAGACAGTCAAGAGGAGAAGGTTAACACCTGCACTACACCTCAAGCAACACACAGCCCTTCAAAACCCACACCATCAACACCAACATATAGCAACACTAAACCCACATATGCAGAGGCCCTTAACATTAACCTGCCCAAGCAACAAGGACCTCTGAAGCTGAAATGCAAACAAACACCAGTCACAACCAAAGTGACACATAGCTCACAACACCAGTATGCCACCCAACAACAGCCCCTAAGGCAAGACAATGTACCCAACACTTTAGTCATAGGTAACTCTATAGTCAGGCACACTGATGTCCCACTCACCAGGCTGAACAAGGAGAAAATTACAGACAGATGCCTGTTGGGTGCCAGGATCCACCACATAACGCATGCACTAAAGTCACTCCACAACAAGTACAAATACGACTCTGTCATTGTCCATGTTGGAATGAATGACTAGAGGTGTACCTCCCTGGACTACATGAAAAGAGACATGGAAGAGCTCTCAGATCATGTGACCCAGGCAGGTATGACCCCAGCCCTGAATAGCATCCTGCCTTCGCCCAGAATGATACCACAGTATAAGGACAAAATGATGGACTTCAACAATTGACTAAGCTTCTGGTGTCATTCAAAGGGGATCCAGTATCTGTCTGCCTGGGATGACATGATCGACAAACCATGATGTTCTGCCAGAGATGGTCTGCACCTGTCGCCCCTGGGATTCAGGTTACTGGCTAAAGCTCTTGCCACCCTTATAGTGCCTTTTTTAGGCATGGTTCAAAGGACTAAACCACCATCATAACAGATACAAGCATGCAAAATCTGAAGGTAATGTTACTCAATGCTAGAAGTCTAAACAACAAAAAAGCGAGCTGGAACACGATAAGAGCAGGCTAAAAACTAAAAAATGTTTAATAAAATCCAAGTAAAAGTAAGCGCTTTTGGCAGAAACAGTGTTCTGCCTTCATCAGACAAACATAAATCATTCAAATGACACCTCTTTTAAATAGATTTCAAATAATTTGACAAATCAAGAGCGAGTGCATTTTTCAATTAAGAAAAAACCATGGAAACCTTAAAACAGCGATATGCTTTACATTATTAAATACTAGTCATTGTTTTGTAGTAAACATAATAAAGCATAGCAAATGAAGTTCGCTAAATGTAATAACCTTCAAGCAGTATATGCAAGTAAATTGTGCTTTGCTTAAAAATTAGTATCAATGTGTTACCAGCAGCCTAGGTAAAAGAAAAAATATATATGTGTATATTTGTGTATATACAAATGAAATATTTGTCTCATTGAACAAATTTAAATAAATCAAGAAGTAAAATTACTCTCTATAAAATAAAAACAATCCATTATTATACTAATAAATAAATAAACAAACAAATGATTACATTAATGAAGTTTAAACTAATAAAAAACTCCAGTAGATAATTCAACTGCAAACAGGGACTAGAAATAACTAGGATGTCACCACATGTGCTGTACCCAAATCTAAGGGACATCGCAGACAACTCTAATAGTCACAAAACAAGAGATAATAGTACATAAAAGCATAAGCACCAACGATAGTTGAAAGGTATTACCTATTATAAGAGAGCCATCTCAAAACACACTTAATAGAAAGGGCATCATTAATACCAGGGGTAATGTGTGCTCTTGTACGAATCTGCCATAGTAATTCGTCTATTTCGAGACGAATTTGCCAAGGGCCACCTCTGATGTCTGGAATAATCTGCTGTAAAATAATAAAACTAAAACAGTGGTCATTGTGTTCCATAATATGCCTAGCTAAGGCATTAGTGTGGTCTTGCTTAGCAATGGCATAAATATGTTCATATATTCTAGTTTATAACTTGTGTTCCATTTTCCCAATGTAGAAAGCGTTACAAAAATTACACAATGCTGCATAAATGACTGATTTAGTTTCACAATTATAGTGGTCCTTGACTTTATATTCTTTACCATTAATAGAAAAATGTGTTGCCACCTTAATATGTCTACATTGGGCACAAAAGCCACATTTAAACATCCCTGATGGTCGATTTTGTGCCCTTTTTGGCTTGTTCTTCTCCAAAATTGCTTTTAAATTATAGCCTCTCCTATAAGTGATTTTAGGCCTATCACCTAATACATTAAGAAGAGTTCCTTCACTTTTTATTATGTCCCAGTTTTTATTAATAATCCCCTTGATTAATTGATAATCCAAGGAGAAGGTATACAAAAAACTAGTACAATACGTATTGCTACTCTGCTTATTTGTCCTAAAAGTTGGACTAATAGTAGAACTAACTTCTTCATGATTATCAGGGTTATTAGTGTTATAATGGCCAGTTAGAAGGGGAAAAAAATACCCTTCCTCACGTTTACGTGATACCTCCAAAATAATACTAGTTAACAAGTTGATTGGGTACCCCCTAGATTCAAACATACTCGTTAACTTGTTACATTCACTTTTAAAATCTGTATCATCTGTTACCATACGTGCTGCCCTGACAATCTGACCTTTTACCACAGATCTTTTTTGGTGGTATGGGTGGTTACTGGAGAAGTGCAACAGAGAGTTAGAATATGTGGGTTTTCTGTATATGACACTTTTGAACCTATTATTAATTGTGTCCTTAATAAGGAGAATGTCCAAATAATTGATCTTAGTGTCATCCACTGTATAAGTGAATTCTAAAAAGTCAGTCATACTAGTAATCCTTTCCAGTTTACAACTATACTCTTTTAAATATACAACAAGACATGGTGTTTTTTATGGTCAAAGACCTTTCTTTTGTCCCAAGTCAACATATGGACATTGGTAGAACTATCATAGATCTCAAGGTGTTTGTTAGAAAACACAACTTAAATTTATTAATGGGTAATACCACTGATATTGTGAATACTCTAAGAGTTTCCAGTTCATACAATCCACCACTTCATCCTTTGTTAAATACATTTGAAAAAATCTGTGAAATGGATCTTTGGGCTATTAAGAATCGAGTAATGTATAGCAACCACAAACACCTTGCTAACATTTCCCCTCTAGAATGGGACTTCCTTAGTCTTTTGAAAGATTGCAACATAAGAGTTATGAAACCAGATAAAGGGGGCAGGGTGGTTTTCATGGACCACTGTAAGTATATCAAATACATGTCTGAACATTTGGACACACCAGCCTATAGTAAGGTTTCTTTGAACGAAATACGTGTTGCATACCACAAAATCAACAACATTTTGTATGACTTATTAATGGATGGGTTCATTGATGGGGATGCTTATAGACATCTTAACATAGCAGCTCCAAGGATCCCCGTTTTCTTTGGGACCCCCAAACTTCATAAACGTTTGAATGCACCCCCTTTCCGCCCCATAGTTGACGGGAGGGGGTCTATCACTTACCCATGTGCTAAATTTATTGACAACATTATCAAACCCCTTATTGATAAGGAGGTGCACATATGTAAAGATTCCTGGTCCTTTTTAGAAAATATTAACAAACTAACGTACAATCCCCAGGCAGTGTTCTTGACTATCGGCGTCAAGGACCTTTATACTGTCATTCCCCAAACTATTGGTTTAGCTTGGGTTAGGGAGTATTTATCAGCAAAAAAAGTTAAAGATGACATTATTTATGTCACTTTAACCCTCCTTGAGACAGTTTTAAGGAATAATTACTTTACTTTTGAGAACAACTTCTATTTGCAAACCTCAGGGGTGGCCATGGGTTCGCCTTGCGGCGGTACATTTGCTAATGCTGTAATGGCGAATTGGGAGTCCACACTTCTATTTAAAGATGACTTATTTCAACAATATGTCACCTGGTACACTAGGTACCAGGATGACATATTTTGTATTTGGGAAGGAAACAAAGATCTCATACCTTCCTTTCTGGAAAGGATTACTAGTATGACTGACTTTTTAGAATTCACTTATACAGTGGATGACACTAAGATCAATTATTTGGACATTCTCCTTATTAAGGACACAATTAATAATAGGTTCAAAAGTGTCATATACAGAAAACCCACATATTCTAACTCTCTGTTGCACTTCTCCAGTAACCACCCATACCACCAAAAAAGATCTGTGGTAAAAGGTCAGATTGTCAGGGCAGCACGTATGGTAACAGATGATACAGATTTTAACAGTGAATGTAACAAGTTAATGAGTATGTTTGAATCTAGGGGGTACCCAATCAACTTGTTAACTAGTATTATTTTGGAGGTATCACGTAAACGTGAGGAAGGGTATTTTTTTCCCCTTCTAACTGGCCATTATAACACTAATAACCCTGATAATCATGAAGAAGTTAGTTCTACTATTAGTCCAACTTTCAGAACAAATAAGCAGAGTAGCAATACGTATTGTATTAGTTTTTTGTATACCTTCTCCTTGGATTATCAATTAATCAAGGGGATTATTAATAAAAACTGGGACATAATAAAAAGTGAAGGAACTCTTCTTAATGTATTAGGTGATAGGCCTAAAATCACTTATAGGAGAGGCTATAATTTAAAAGCAATTTTGGAGAAGAACAAGCCAAAAAGGGCACAAAATCGACCATCAGGGATGTTTAAATGTGACTTTTGTGCCCAATGTAGACACATTAAGGTGGCAACACATTTTTCTATTAATGGTAAAGAATATAAAGTCAAGGACCACTATAATTGTGAAACTAAATCAGTCATTTATGCAGCATTGTGTAATTTTTGTAACGCTTTCTACATTGGGAAAATGGAACACAAGTTATAAACTAGAATATATGAACATATTTATGCCATTGCTAAGCAAGACCACACTAATGCCTTAGCTAGGCATATTATGGAACACAATGACCACCGTTTTAGTTTTATTATTTTACAGCAGATTATTCCAGACATCAGAGGTGGCCCTTGGCAAATTCGTCTCGAAATAGACGAATTACTATGGCAGATTCGTACAAGAGCACACATTACCCCTGGTATTAATGATGCCCTTTCTATTAAGTGTGTTTTGAGATGGCTCTCGTATAATAGGTAATACCTTTCAACTATCGTTGGTGCTTATGCTTTTATGTACTATTATCTCTTGTTTTGTGACTATTAGAGTTGTCTGCGATGTCCCTTAGATTTGGGTACATGTGGTGACATCCTAGTTATTTCTAGTCCCTGTGTGCAGTTAAATTATCTACTGGAGTTTTTTATTAGTTTAAACTTCATTAATGTAATTGTTTATTTGTTTATTTATTTATTAGTATAATAATGGATTGTTTTTATTTTATAGAGAGTAATTTTACTTCTTGATTTATTTAAATTTGTTCAATGAGACAAATATTTCATTTGTATATACACAAATATGCACATATATATTTTTTATTTTACCTAGGCTGCTGGTAACACATTGATACTAATTTTTAAGCAAAGCACAATTTACTTGCATATACTGCTTGAAGGTTATTACATTTAGCGAACTTCATTTGCTATGCTTTATTATGTTTACTACAAAACAATGACTAGTATTTAATAATGTAAAGCATATCGCTGTTTTAAGGTTTCCATGGTTTTTTCTTAATTGAAAAATGCACTCGCTCTTGATTTGTCAAATTATTTGAAATCTATTTAAAAGAGGTGTCATTTGAATGATTTATGTTTGTCTGATGAAGGCAGAACACTGTTTCTGCCAAAAGCGCTTACTTTTACTTGGATTTTATTAAACATTTTTCAGTTTTTAGCCTGCTCTTATCGTGTTCCAGCTCGCTTTTTTGTTGTTTACTAGAAGTCTAAACCTCAAAATGCACTCTCTCGAGGCACTCCTAAAATGGAGAACATCAGTATCTGTGCAGTAACTGAGAACTGGTTCAAGGTTCCAGAGAGCACCCCTGCAATACCAGGCTACAACTCTTACCACACTTTTCGGCCACCAAACCAAGACAAAAACACTAAAGGTGGAGATGTGTCCATATTCACCAAGGATACTCACATCTCCAAGCTAGTTGCCCAACACAATGCATCTGAAATTCTCCAGGTGTAACTAACACTAGTTAAGACTGCAATCCAAATTGTAGTTTGCTACAGATTCCCCACCAATGCCCCAAGATTCTCACTACACCTTTCTAAACATACTGAAAAATATTAAGATACAACCAAATACCCTAATACTGGGTGATTTCAACTACTCTGCCATTAACTGGGAAACTACTCTGGTACCAACACCTTTCCCCAACGGTTCTTGGAATTCATAAATTCCAACGCCCTGGATCAGCTAATCAATTGTCCCACCAGGTGCTCCAATATCCTAGACCTGGTCATTACCAACATGGGAGATAGAAGCTCCACACCAGTGGTCACCCCCTCATTGGTCAGGTCTGACCATAAGCTAATCACCCTTGACATCCACATCCCACTCCCACCCCGCAGTAAGGAAACGTCCGTAAAAAAATTCTCCAAACCAACTTCATGCTACTCAAGTCAGAAGTGACAAACTTCATGACACTCATGCAGATGGGAGCTGAAAGTTCGACTGCTGAATCTTACACTAAGGCACTGTACGAGCACATCCACTTGTGCATGAATAGTGCCATCCCAAATAGAACTAAGACGCTCTCCTCCAAAAAGAGGAAGCCAATCTGGTGGTCCACTGCCATAAACAAACCATACATCAGAAGAAAGAAACTGTTGCAAAAGAGAGGAAAATCCCAGGATGCAAAAAAATCCCTTACCAGCCTCAGTATGAAACTGAGATCCCTCATAAAATCCTCCAAAGCTAGTTACAAAACTAAAATTGCCAAAGATTCCAAAGACAACCACAAGGCATTCTATAGTTATGTCAAAAATCTAAATAGCAATGTTCAGATCTGGTCTGAGCTACAACAGAATGGCATTAAAGATACTGATCCCAAGGATATTCCCAATATCCTGGCAGATCGATTTAGTGGTAACTTCACCCCCTAAATGGCCCATCTCAATACCAAAAGATTGCCAAATTACAGTAATCATGGCCACACAGATAGAAACTGCACTCTCCAAAGCTAAGCATACAGCATCCATGGGACCAGATGACATCCCGGGCTGTGTACTACAGGAACTACAAAATGAACTGGCACCTCATCTAAGTGCCATGTTTAATCATAGCCTCACCTCAGGCTTCGTGCCCACTGAATGGTGCACAGCTACAGTTATACCACTCCACAAGGGGGGGGGGTCCATCTTGGATCCCAGGAACTACCGTCCCATCAGTCTGATGAGCCTGCTCTGCAAGGCCATGGAATGCATTATCATGGAACTTATAAACAAAGACATTGGCAACCTTCAAACACTGGACCCCCACCCAGTTTGTGAAGGGCCGATCTTGTCTCCTGAATCGGACTGACTTCTTCAACTCAGTCTCCAGAGCTGTGGACGAGGGTAAGGCGGTCCACACAGCCTGTCTTGACCTCAACAAGGCCTTTGACACCACCCCCACTCTGGAATCATAGATAAACTTACTAAGCTGGGCATAAATCCCTATGTCACTCGATGGGTTGCCAACTGACTTACTGACAGAACCGAGACTGTAAAAGTAGCTGACTCCAAATCCAGCTCCAGACAAGTGACAAGTAGAGTACCTCAGGGTTCAGTCCTGGGACCGCTGTTGTTTGGCATCTACTTCTCTGAAGTACAGGCCAACACTAAGGGACTCTGGCTAACAAAGTTTGCAGATGACTGAAAACTGGGAGCCATTATTGAATCTCCAAATGATGTGGATAGTCTACAAAAGGGCCTTACAGAAACAGATGCTTGGTGCCAGAGCCATAGGCTCAAGCTTAATGCCAAGAAATGTATAGTTATCCCCTTTGGGAAAAAACATGTACTCATGAATTACCACATAGTTGGCAGTACACTAAACACCGAAAGTGTGATGAGAGACTTGGGGACACAGGTGGACAGTGGTCTTACCTTCGATAACCACATCATCACAACACTCAGGAAATCCTTCTATGTGGCACATCTGATCGCTAAGGGCTTTTCATCCAGAAAAAAGGAGGTCATTGTCCCACTGTACTCATTCCTCATTAGACCCATTATAGAGTACAACGCCCCATTTGGTATGTACCTCACAAGACTTCTGCAACAGCTGGAAAGGCTACAGAAATAAATCACTAAAAGAATCACAGGCCTAAAGCAGATGCCCTATGCTGACCATCTAAAAAACTCCAGCTATACTCTGTGGCATATCCTCTACTCAGAGGCAATCTCTGCTTAACATACAAGGCCATGTCAAACCCTGATTTGTTGGACATGCTCTACTTAAAGAAATCCCAATCCCTCAGAGCCACACGCTCCAGGGATCTAAACCTTGTCATCACAATGAACAAAATATGCTGGAGGGATAGGATGTTCTTCATTCCACATTGCTGCAGTCCTAACTATTGGGGTAGTCCGCTGTCCAGTCGGCCCGAATACCAAAGTATATGGCTGACGTCGGTCAGGGTCATATCCTCAGTCTTTTGATGCAGAAGCAGTTTTGCGGTGCAGGTTGGCGTTCTGAAATTTTCTGAAGTCGGAGTTTCAGACCGAATCAAAGTTCCGTTGGGGCTATACTCCCGTTGGGGAACATTTTGGTTTTTCTTGCCTCAGTATTTAACCGGATGTCAGAAAAAGTGAATAACTGTATTTCTTGTGGGAAACAGATACCTCATAGGGATTACCATACCTTGTGTATACCTTGTTTAGGGCCTGCGTTGTTGGATGCCGCTCTTGTGCTAGATTTAACAAACGCACTATTAAGAGAAGGCTAGACTGTGCCAGGTTAGTGTTTGGGAAGCGTTGTAATTATAAAATGCCGTCGGGATGCTCCGCGCCTTCGCCAAAAAGCGCAAGGACAAAACAGGCCTAGGGTTGATGAACTCTTTAGAAGGCTCAGTGGAGCCAGAGGTTTTGCCAGGAGTTTCTTTGGAGTCTCAGGCAGAGACTTTACTGTTACAGGATGTGCCTTCTCAGGAGGTAGGCCAGGCTGAGGGGGCTTCTCAGGTAACTGTTCTTCCCTCTCTTCCCAAGGTAGTTAGTGCCTCCTTCTGTTTCCAAAACTTCTTTGAGAGGTAGGCCAAGTTTAGCTTCAGTGGGGGCTTCTCCTAGCATTTCAGGTTCTGTGCCTAAGAAACATATGCTTAAAATGGCAGAAGATTTGATTACTATGATTAGAGGTTCTATGCCCCTCCTGATAAGAGGCCTAGGGTGGAACCTGAGTTTGAGAGTTTTGAACAGTGTTCAGAGGCTTCTGAGTCTTGCGGAAGAATTGCAGGAGTATCCTCCTTATTCTGATTCTGATGTGGATGATTCCACTCCTACAGCTTCTCCTCCTGAGGATTTCTCATTTTCAGAGACTCTGCATTCCATGAGGGAGCACTTTAAATGGGAAGGCCAAGATTACTCTGATTCCAGGAAAAGGCTTAGGGAATTCTTGTTTTTACCCCAGCATAGGCCCTTAGCTATACCTCCTGTGTTGAATGTGGTGGAAGATGTTTTTGTAGAGGCTTCCCTGAACCCTGATTCTTTGCCTCCTGCTCCTGTTAAACCTGATAGGTACTATAGGGTGCCTGAAGCTCATAAGTATCTTTTAAGAGTCCTAGGGCAGACCCGAAACTGTTTCTCAGGGACCTAAAGGTGTTAAGGCCTCTGTTGTTAAAAACCCTGTTCCCACTGATAAAGAGGCAAGGGCTTTGGATAGATGGGGAAAGAAAGTGTATACTTCTTCCACTTTAGCCATGAGGGCGTTGAATTGTCAGTTTCACATGCTAAAATATCAAAATTATCTCCTTTCACAATTGAAATCTAAGGTGGATGCTTTGGCGGAAGGTATTGAGTGTAAAGAGTTGCTGGATTTAGTTCATGTGTCTGAACAAGTGGGTAAGCATTCTTTGCAATGTGGTTTTGATGCTGTACAGGCCTCCTCGAGGGTGGCTGCCACTAGTTCTGTTCTTCGCAGGCATGCCTGGTTGAGGGATCAGAATTTAGCTGAGCATGTTAAGACAAGGATTTTGGATGCTCCTTTACAGTCTGATGTGTTGTTTGGTTCACCTGTGGAAGCAGTTTTAAAGAAAATGGAGGACAAAGCTAAGTCTATGCAAACTGTTAAAGATTTTGCAGGTGCAGCCAGTTTAGTAGAAATTGGCCTACTAAGGGATGGACATATCCTGCTTATGATTCCCAGTCTAGGGGTAGGTCTAGACGTGGTAGGGGCAGAGCTCAAGGTTCTTTTAGGCCTAGAACAGGGAGTTCACCTGCTCAGACTTCTGGTGAGGTCAGTCCTTCAGACCCAATGACCTGCCTTTTCAGCTGCCAGTAGATTCTCGTCTGGCAGCTCCTTTGGGAGGAAGACTGTCTCTTTTCACAGAAAATTGGGATTTAATTACTCAAGACAGATGGGTGTTGGATATCATTCACCACGGTTACAGGTTTTATTTCCATACATTACCCCCTTTCAAAGGCATGCCAGACGTTCCTCCTCCACAAAGGAAAGAGGCTCACAAGCAAATTTCTCTGTTACTCTAAATAGCCATTCAGCCAGTCCCTGTATCAGAAAGGGGCCTAGGATTTTATTCTCGCCTGTTCCTAGTACCAAAGAAGGGGAACACGTGGAGACCAATTTTGGATTTATCTATCCTCAACACTTATCTGGACATTCCCAAGTTCAAGATGTTGACGTTACAACAGCTTTTACCTCTGCTGGGCAAAGATCACTGGATGGTAACTTTAGATCTCAAGGAAGCTTACCTTCATGTGCCTATAAGACTAAGTTGCAGGAAGTATCTGGAGCTGGAAATTCTCATTATCAGTTCTCTGCATTGCCCTTTGGCTTATCTAGTATTCACAAAGGTTCTGGCTCCAGTGATAGCTTACTTCAGGCTAAAAGGAATTCAAATCTATCCTTATTTGGACGACTGCCTGATTCTGGCTCAAGAAAAGGAAGACCTTCTACAGCATCTGGAATATGTTATAGCAGTGCTAAGATGCCTAGGGTATTCTGTGAACGAAATAAAGTCCAGTCTAGTACCCTCTCAAGACATGTGCTTTCTGGGTGTGAGACTGAATACAGCAGCCCAGATGGCCTTTTAACCCCGGACAAACAAAAGAGTCTATCCCTTTACTTCCATCAACTATCTCATCAGTCCGTGCTGACTGCAAGGACAGTCCTTCAAGCATTAGGGTTCATGGCATCTTGTATTCTGGTGCTTCCCAATGCCAAACTGCATATGAGGAAGCTGCAATGGTATCTCAAAATGTATGGACACAGCACTGCCAGGATTTGGACACTGTCATTCAAATAATACCTTGCCTTCAAAAAGAATTTTTGTGGTGGGCTCAGGAATGTCACCTAAACAAGGGACTCTCTGTGACCCGGCCAGAGGCGAGTCAGATTTTAACGACAGATGCCTCGGACATTGCTTGGGAGCTCATCTAAATGGAAAGTGGATACAAGACAAGTGGCCTGCCAGACTACAGCATCTACATATCAACATGAAGGAGATGTTAGCAGTCCAGTTTGCATTAATGGCTTTCAAGGAGTTACTTCTTCCAGGGCAGGTGTTGATTCTAACAGACAACACAACTGTCATGTGGTACATCAACAAACAAACACATTCTTATCCTCTATGCAGGCAAGCAATGATTTTATGGGAGACAGCTTGCAACTAACTCTTCAGGCAAGGTTTCTGCCGAGCACAGAACTCCTTAGCAGATGTGTTAAGCAGACAAATCATGGATCCCCACGAGTGGAAACTGGATCTTCATGTATTTCAGAAATTGACAGTGTCATGGGGAACTCCAGACATAGATCTGTTCGCTTCTCCACTAAACCACCAGCTGCCAAAGTTTTGCACAAAGGGGTTTCATCACACAGCTTGGAAAGTGGATGCTCTGTCTTTCAGTTGGAAAAATCTTCATGTGTATGCCTTTCCACCTCTGCCTCTTCTTCCAAAGGTGCTCTTAAAGGTCAGACAAGACAAGCCAAGGATGATTTTAATAGCTCCAGATTGGCCTCGGCAACACTGGTACCCACTACTAAGGAGTCTGGTAAGGAAGCCTCCTTGGCCTTTACCTTTGATTCCACATCTGTTATCTCAGAAGGACGGTCATCTGCTCAATGTCAAGCTTCACTCTCTTCATCTAACAGCCTGGCATATTCTGTGTTGAAACACAGCAGGTCTCAACTTCCTCAACAAGTATTAAATGTGATTATGGAAGCTAGAAGACCTAGTACAAGGAAAGTGTGAGAAATGGAAGAGATTTTAATTTGGAGTACAGCAAAGAATTTGGAGATTTCTGAGCCTAATTTGAGTGTGGCTCTTCAATATCTTACTGAGTTATTGGACAAAGGTTTGTCCTTCTCTTCCATTAAGATTCATGCTGCAGCAATTTCAGCTCACTATGATTGTGACCCACCATTGTTTTCGCATCCTTTGTTCAAGCAGTTTCTTAGAGGGCAAAGAATATAAGACCCCCACGTAGAGCTCCTACTCCTGCTTGGGATCTCAATTTTGTGTTGGAAAAACTTACTCTACAACCTTTTGAGCCTGCGGCTACTGCTGAATTGAAATACTTGTCATGGAAGACTGCTTTTCTGTTGGCTATTACTTCTGCAAGAAGGGTGTCTGAGTTGCAGGCCCTTATGGCAGTAGAGCCCTTTTGATTTTCCATAAGGATAGGGTATCATTACGCACTAATCCTTCCTTTATGCCTAAGGTGGTTTCTAGTGTGGCTTTAAACCAAACTATTCATTTGCCTACTTTTTATGCAGACCCCCAAAATAAAGGGGAAAAGATTTTGCACACTTTAGATGTACACAGGCAATTATTATTTAAGCAGGACTAAGGATTTTAGGCAGTCTCAGCAGTTGTTTGTTTCTTTTGCTTTGAGTAGGGCAAGCCTGTGTCAAAACAAACTATTTCTAGGTGGATTGGGTTTTGCATTGCATTTTGTTATTCCCATCATGGCAAGGAGATTCCAGCTGGGATTAGGCCTCATTCCACTAGGGCTACTGCCACTTCAACAGCATTTCTAAGGGGGGTGGCAACTAAGGATATTTTGGAGGCAGCTACTTGGAGTTCAGTGCATACTTTCTCTAAGCATTATCACCTTCCTCTCTACTCTAAGTCTAGGGCTGGTTTTGCCACAGCTATTTTGCAAGGCATGTTGTCAGCTCCTGCTTCTTTATGATTTGCCAGCCTCCCTTACCTCTGCTTTGGGATTCTACCCAATAGTTAGGACTGCAGCAATGTGGAATGAAGAACATAGTACAGTTTTGTACCTACCATAAATGTAGATGTTCGAGGATCCACATTGCTGCAGTCACTCCTCCCTCCTTCCCTCTGTGTTTAGGGGTGGTTGTGTAGGTGAGGTTATATGCTGATAATTTTGTATATATTGTACATATTTTTGGTGCAGGTATATTGGGCCTTGTCTTTTTAGGGTCTTCTGACATCTGGGGCAAGAAAAGACTGAGGATATGACGTCGGTCATGCGCATTAGTACCCTGACGTACTGACGTCAGTCTAATGCGCCCTGACCGACGTCAGCCATATACTTTGGTATTCGGGCCGACTGGACAGCGGACTACCCCAATAGTTAGGACTGCAGCAATGTGGATCCTCGAACATCTACATTTATGGTAGGTACAAAACTGTACTTTCCTGACTCAGAGACTCTCCATACTCTGGAATAAACTGCCCATACATGTCAAGCAGAGTGCCTCTTTGGCCCTCTTCAAAAGGAAACTTGATGATTGGATGAGAGACAGGAAATTCACCCCGGGAATCATGTCAGTCACCCTGCTAGACAGGGATCCAGGGAAGTAAATACTGTGGGAAGAAATATCCAGGGAATTGTTATGGCTAGACTTGTATAGGCCCTAGGGCTGATAACCTAACCCGTGAACCTATAAGATATAAATCTCATTAGGTCATCAAACAGTGGTAGAATATTTGCCCTGGAGAAATTCCTGAACACAGTGAGACAGGAGAGTATCTTAGGCAGGATCTTTATGGAGGAAAGAACAGCACAGTGTTCTGATTTGACAAGTGATATGGCAACTGAGTGTAGAGCATATTGGTGTTAATTTGTCAAAGAAGGCCAATCAGATATGAACCCCCTAGAAGGTAGAGTGCTATTTTTTCAAGATATTTAGCATAGTGGACAGGTACCTGTATGTTTATGGTGTATGTTTTCCAATTTATGGATGGGTAGTTGAAATCTCTCAGAAAGAAATGTGTTTGGTTCAGTTTTTAAGACCTCTAATTTGTTCAGGTGTTTATTATGAGCAGTGAGAGACATGAAAGGGGATCATTAGCTAGCAATGATATGGTAAGCAAATGTGTGTATAGATACCAGGATAAGGAATTCTTGGTTATTATCCTACTGGATAAATTGTGATGTGATCAGGTTACAACTGGATATGGGTACAAACCCACCAGAAATGCAACAGTTTCACTAGGAACTCTGAACAAGTGAAGGCATAAAACCATGCTAAAGAAGAAGTGTCATCACTGCATTGCAACCAAGTGTCTGTAATTATACAAATGTGCACGTTTTCACAGACCAGGAATGCTTCTTGTATTGGCACTGTCTTGTTTAATCAGTAGACTCAGAGATGTACAAACAAAAGTTGGACACCAATAATGGAGTTGGACTAGACAACAAACAGAGGAAGGCACTGACACTCAAGGCCAGTGGAACAGCAGGATGAAGAATAGGGTGGATGCAGTCTTACATATCACACTATGTAATACCTAGGGACAGGTCAGACAGCACCCTGATCATTCACCCTCACTGGTCCCTGCCTGAGCTACTGATGGTGAAGGAAAGTAATGATGCAACCCTGCTAGCCCAAGAGCAGCCACATTGAAATGGGCCTGAAAGGAATTTGATAAGGTTGGAGGTACAAAAGACTGACTCAACCTAAAAAAGCAATAAGTGGACAGAGAATGCCTTAGGCAATATGCAGAATTCCTAAGAAGAACAAAGCTGCCCATCCCTGGCAAAGCAGGCAGAGCTGCCTGTCATCTCTCTCCAAACTGACACACAGTAGGCCCTTCAAGAATTACTCCAGTTTTTGACCCAGTTGTTGAAGTAAATAATTTTTGTATGCATTGTAGCATCATTTGCAGTGATGGCAAGATTTGACATTACATTATTTGCAGTGATGGCAGTGAATACCACTTCAATGATTCATAGGTAGGTACTAGGCTATCTGCCCGAAGGCATTTATAAGCCTAGCCGGAATGTGTTGGCTTTTGCCTCCCCCTTAGATTAGTCCCCTGTGCCTCTGTCCAGCAGAGCCATTGAAGTGATCCCTGAAGTAATCTTTCTGTTTCCCATCCACTCGTCAAGGTTTTTTTTGAAGAGGGTTAGTGAGGAGCTCTGCCTAATGTAGATTGGAATCTTGTTCCAGAGCATGGGAAGTCTCTGGGACAGGAATCTATCCCTCCAGCATGTTCTATTTATTGTTGTGGTGAGGTTTAGATCCCTGGAGAGTGTGGTTCAAGGGGATATGGTTTTCTTTAGGTGGAGCATGTCCATCAATTCTGGGTTGGAGATGGCCTTGTATGTCAGGCAGAGATCACCTCTGAGTAGGCGGTATCCAACCAAGTACAGTTGGAGTTTCTTCAGTCGAGCTGCATAAGACATCTGCTTGAGGCCAGTGATGCTCTTGGTGAGGCAGTTGTTGCAGGTGTCTTGTAAGGTTCATCCCAAATGGGGCATTGTACACTATGATGGGTCTGATGAGTGATGTATAGAGGGGCCCAATGACTACTTTCGATCTGGATGCAAACCCTTTTGTGATTAGGTGGGCCACATAGCAGGATTTTCTAACCACTTTGGCAATGTGATTGTCAAAGGAGAGGTTACTATCTACTTTGGTCCCCAGATCCCTTATTACATCTTCCGTATTTAAGGGGCTACCACCTATGTGGTAGTTTGTGAGTACTTTGTTTTTTCCAAAGGGGATGACTATGCACTTTTTGGCATTTAGCTTGAGGCCATGGTTTTAACACCAGGTATCTGTCTCAGTGAAACCCTTTTGGAGGATGTCTGTGTCAGCTGGAGAGTCAATTATAGCCCCTAGTTTGCAGTCATCTGCGAACGTGGTCAGCCATAGTCCTCCTGTGCTTGCCTGTACCTCTGAGAAGTATATGCCGAACAGGAGGGGTCCTAGGACTGAGCCCTGGGGAATGCCACTTGTAACCGGTTTAGAGTCAGACCTAGCTCCCACAACTCTTACCATGTGGGTTCTGTCTGTGAGCCAGTTGGCAACCCATCTCATGATATAGGAGTTTATGTTAAGGCTGGTGAGCTTGTCTATAATACCTGAGTGGGGAATGGTGTTGAAGGCCTTTGCGAGGCCTAGGTAGGCTGTGTGGACCACCTTTCCCTCATCTGTAGCCTTGGTAACTGTCTCAAAGAAGTCCATTAGGTTTAGGAGGCATGATCTGCCCTTAACAAAGCTGAACTGGGTCGGGTCCAGTGTTTGGAGGTTCCCAATGTCTCTGTTAATGAGATCAATGATGATGTGCTCCATAGCTTTGCAGACCAAGCTAGTCAGGCTTATAGGGCGATAGTAAAAGGGGTCCATTGTGGCTCCACCTTTGTGGAGCAGAATAATTGTTGCTGTGTGCCACTCTGTGGGCATGTAGCCTGTGGAGAGGCTGAGTTTAAACAGTGTGTTTAGGTGAGGGGTTAGTTCATCTTTGAGCTCATGTAGGATGCAGCCTGGGACACCGTCCAGTCCCATTTATGCTGTGTTTTTGGCTTTGGAGAGGGCTGTTTTAACCTGAGTGTCTGTGATTTCAGGGGCACTACATTCTTATGGTATAGTTATGGGACCTTTTGGGGGTGAAGTTTACACTGAACCTGTCTGCCAGGATGTTGGCTATATCGGTCGGTTCAGTGAATTTTGTGCCATTTTGCACTAACTTCGAGCAGATCTGAGAATTGCCACTTAGATTCTTGACATAGCTAAAGAATGCCTTGTGGTTATCTTTGGAGTCCATGGCAATTATTTTTTTGAAGCTAGCCTTGGATGATTTTATGAGCGAACATAGTTTCTTGCTGATGCTGATCAGGGATGTCTTCCCTTCTTGGGATTTTACTCTTTTCTGTACTAGTTTCTTCCTTCTGTTGTATAGCTTGTTTATGGCAGGGGTCCACCAGACTGGTTTTCCTTTTCTTGGAGGAGTGAGTCTTGGTTTTGTTTGGGATAGCACAATCCATGCATTCTTGTAGGTACCTGTAGAGTGCATTAGTAAAGGATTATGCAGCTTGGACAATGTTATCCTTTAGCATGGGAGTTTTGAAACTTCCCACCTCGGTCTTAAGTAATGTGAAGTTTGCTTTTGAAAAGTTTGTCACGGTGGTTTCTTTGACCGGGGGTGGTGGTGGAATTTGGATATCCAGAGTGATTAGTTTATGGTCAGATCTAACCAGCGAGGGTTGACCTATGGTGTGGAACACTGGTCGCCCATGTTGATGATGACCAGGTCCAATATGTTGTCACCTCTGGTGGGGGTATTGGCCAGTTGATCCAGGGCATTTGAGTTTATAAATTCTAGGAAATGTTGGGCAAGGGAGTTTGTACTTGAGTAGTTCTCCCGGTTTCATATTAAAACACTGAACGCTGAAAACAGCGAACAGTGTTTTATCGACACATATTCAGCGAAAGCTGAAAATGTTGAAACCACAGA
This sequence comes from Protopterus annectens, assembly GCF_019279795.1. NCBI lineage: Eukaryota > Metazoa > Chordata > Ceratodontiformes > Protopteridae > Protopterus > Protopterus annectens. The sequence continues at coordinate 996,281,293 of NC_056732.1, read as the reverse complement.
ACAGCGATTTTTTTTCTAGGAACAAAATCGCTGTTCCAACCCCCAAAAAAGAATAAAATTAAACATTTACAAACACATACACACATACCTTAACCCTAATTACACCCCCCCCAAAACCAGTAAACAACTAAATACACATATGCATGTAACCCAACCATACATCTAACGAAAAAAAAAACAGTAAACATTTTAAAATGTATGCATTTACCTTAACCTACACCCTAACCCTAAGGTCAGTAACTCTCGCACATTTACATAAACAGTTCCAAAGACATACACACTTACCTTAACCCTAATGCTACCCCCAAAACAAAAGTAAACAGCTGAAAACACATACACACGTAACTCAACCATACATCTAATGCAAAATAAAAAACAGTAAACTCTTTCATACGTATGCAGTCACCTTAACCCACACCCTAACCCTAAGGTCAGTAACTGTTGCATAATCACACTCGGACAAGGGACCACACTACACTTTCAGAACAGGCAAAGCAATAAAGTGGTCAAGTGACTTCTTTCCCAGGGAAAGAATTCACTGAACAGCCGCTTCACTGTTTTGGCTGTTCGCCCTACATGTGTTGATGAAAACGCATTTGACTAAATGCGATTTCGTCATTCTAATAGGAACCCATTCTCCCAGTTAATGTTTGGTTAATTGAAATCACCCAGTATCAGGGTGTTTGGTAGGACCTTTACGTTTCCCAGGGTTTCCAGGAATGCAGAGTGGGGGTCCTGGGACATGCTGGGTGATCTGTAGCAAGCTATAATTTGAATAGCAGTTTTGCCCATTGTTAGTTACACGTGGATGATATCTGAAGCATCGTGCTGTGCCACTAACCTGGAGGTGTGTGTATCCTTGATGAATATGGATACTCTCCAGACTTTTGTAAATCGGTCTGGGTTTTGTGGCCGAAATATATGGTATAAGTTGTAGCCTAGTAGTGCTGGGGTGCTCTCTGGTGCCTTAAACCAGGTTTCTGTTACTGCACATATATCGATTTTCTCCATACTGAGGAGTGCCTTGAGTGTGTGTATTGTGAGATTTAGACTTCTGGCATTGAGTAGCATTACCCTCAGTTTTTTGTTACTTGTGCTATTTACGGCGGTGGGTTTGTCTTTTGAGCCTTGCCTAAAAAAGGCACTATGGGGGTGGCAAGAGCCTTGGACAGTATTCAAAAGCCTAAGGGTGACAGGGGCAAGCCATCTCTAGCAAAGCAGCATGGCTTGTCGTGCATGTCATCCCAGGCTGACAGACACTGGATCCCCTTTGAATGACACCAGAAGCTTAGCCAATTGTTGAAATTGATAAGTTTTTCTCTATACCTTGGTATCATTCTTGGTGAGGGCAAGATGCTACTCAGGGTCAGGGTCATACTGGCCTTGGCTACGTGATCAGAGAGCTCCTCCATGTCTCTTTTCATGTAGTCCAGGGAGGTACGGCTCAGGTCATTCACACCAACATGGACAATGACAGAGTCATATTTGTACTTGTTCTGGAGTGACCTGAGTGCTTGTGTTATGTGGCGGATCCTGACACCCGACAGGCAGCTAACAGTAACCTTCTCCTTGTTCAGCCTAGTGATTGGGAAGTCAGTGTGCCTGACAATAGAGTCACCTATTTCTAGTGTGTTGGGTATGTTATTTTGCCTTAAGGGCTGTGATTGCATGGCACACTGGTTTTATGAAGTATGTGTTTCATGGTTTGTGTTGGGGGGGTGTAGGTTGCTTGGAAGTCTGCTTTGGAGGTCTCTGTTGCTTTTGCTGATTGTTATTTAGAGCCTTCAAGTATATTTTCATGTATTTATGTGTGTTTTTTGCCGGTGCTGGTTTCATAGGTCTATGCGAGACTGGCAGTGTGATGCAAGTAATTCCCTTCTCCTCTTGACTGCCTGGTCCAGTCTTGGGTTGAAAGAGCTTAGCCTCCAGTTTGGTTGTATAATTGCATCTCTTGAATGTATTAGTGTTTGGTAAAAGGAGGAGAGGGTTGTCTGTGTACATGAGGCAATTGTAACAATGCCTCTAAATGCCCAGATTCACCACTTGGACAGGAGAGTACACCTGAAACTGCCCTTTGGACATGCCTGGATAAGTATAGTGAACTTTTACTGATTGCCTGGTAAGGTCAAATAGAGAGCCTTGTCCTTCTCTACTGTATAGGGGGGTCTAGTGCTAAGGTTTATTAGTGCTTGCTATGAGTTTTGAGCAAGTGCCGGGATGAGAAGTGAATGGTTTGAGTGCTTAAGTTAAAAGTTTGTCTAGTTCCAAGGGAAAAATTGAAGAGTAGACTTTGTGGAGACGGGAATAGTTATACCCTAGCTAACCACCATGCAAATGCGGGTTCTATAGCAGGGAAATGAAAGAGATAGAAATTAGCCCAAAATGGCCAATAAACTACTAATTTCTGGGCTGAAACCACTCCTCCAGGGACAGATAGGCTGCTGAAAGCTCCCTCTCTCACAGTGAACAGAGAAACTTCCTTCTATCCAAGTAAGGTATGGGCAAACACAGAAACTTGTAACATAGCCCTGAATTCGGCACTAGCCTGAAAACTGGACTATACTAGCTTAGAAAGGCGGGAAAAACAAGTATTTTTTTGTTTTTTTTGTTTTTTTTACAGAAAATAAAGCGGATACATTCAAAAAAACATTTTAAATGTACAGAAAAGGCTATTACACTTGAGTGTGTAGCCTACAACAGCTAAACAGGTAATTCAAACACAAAAATGACTTTGTTAAAGTGCAGGCAGTAAAATAAGTACAATATGTAGCTGAAACAAGCTTTTTAAATCACAGACACTCTAGAAAATCGGCATTTTAGGCAGAATTAGCTAAAGGCAGCAAGAAAATGCAGAAAAATTATACTTAATCACTCCAGAGTCTCTCTTTTGTCTCTCTCCTGCTGTAGAACTCTGCAGGGCACCAGGCAGGAGCTTGCTGAGCTGTATACTAGCGCAAAAAACTTGCAAATGTGGGTTTTATAGCAGGGAAACAGAAATTAGCCCAAAATGGCCAATAAACTACTAATTTATGGGCTGAAACCACTCCTCCAGGGCCAGATAGGCTGCACAAAGCTCCCTCTCTCACAGTGAACAGAGAAACTTCCTTCTATCCAAGTAAGGTATGGGCAAACACAGAAACTTGCAACACAGCCATGAATTCAGCACTAACCTGAAAACTGGACTCTACTAGCTTAGAAAGGCAGGAAAACAAGTATATATATATATATATATTTTTTTTTTTTCAGAAAATAAAGCAGATACAATAAAAAAATACTCTAAATGCACAGAAATGGCTATCACACTTGAGTGTGTAGCCTACAACTGTTAAACAGGTAATTTAAACAGAAAAACAACTTTGTTAAAGTGCAGGCAGTAAAATAAGTACAATGTGCAGCTGAAACAAGCTTTTAAAATCACAGAGACTCTAGAAAATCAGTGTTTTAGGCGGAATTAGCTAAAGGCAGCAAAAAATGTAGAAAAATGATACTTAATCACTCCAAAGTCTCTGCTGTAGAACTCTGCAGGGTACCAGGCAGGAGCTTGCTGAGCTGTATACGAGTGCAAAAACCTTGCAAATGCATGTTTTATAGCAGGGAAATGAAAGAGATAGAAATTAGTCCAAAATGGCCAATAAACTACTTATTTCTGGTCTGAAACCACTCATCCAGGGACAGATAGGCTGCTCAAAGCTTCCTCTCTCAGTGAACAGAGAAACTTACCTCTATCCAAGTAAGGTATGGGCAAACACAGAAACTTGTAACACAGCCCTGAATTCAGCACTAACCTGAAAACTGGACTATACTAGCTTAGAAAGGCAGGAAAACAAGTATATGTTTTTTTTTTTTTTAAGAAAATAAAGCAGGTACAATCAAAGTCTTTTTTTTTGTGTCTCTCTGCTGCTGTAGAACTCTGCAGGGTACCAGGCAGGAGCTTTCTGAGCTGTATTCTTCCTCTCCAGGTCATACAATGGAACACATTATCTACCTTTAAGAAAGTAGAGAAATGTTTGAGTACTCATTAATTGACTCCAGGTATGACTAGCCTATTGCTCCTTGAAAAAAAGAGGAAAAGTCTATGCGTGGGAACTGACAAGGTGTTAATAGCCACATGGTCCAGTTACCTTGTACATTCTACACTGAACTAAGTTGTTTTCTGACTCAAAAGCATGTGTTGAAAGTATGACAGTGTATTTCTTTCTATCTGCTAAGGTGAATGTGATGTCCCTTAGCTCACCAGATTAATCAGTATAGTAAAGTGACTGTTGTTCTCCTATGTACAGGTTCATATTCTAGTGTACTCTTTTACCTTGGTGGCTTTGGCATAATGGTTAAGGTCTTCACCTCATAGATACAAGGTACAGAGTTTTAATCTAACCTTAGGTTGTGGACTAGGCTTAAAATGACTCTTCAGTGCAAGTAGCTTAGTATTCACCCATGAACCTTGCATACTATCTGCAATAGTTTAATCCCATGTGAGCAATATCCAAAGTCCATGTATTCTTTGGGTGAAAATATCTGAGTGACCTGTTGACATCACTGTTTCCGGAACCTGCATGTCCACTTACCATCACTTTGTTCATCTTAGTAAATGGTGCATTAGTATGCCTGACTATACACTCACTTATGACTATGATCACCTGACTTTAAGGGGTTAAGTATAAAGGTTTGATGACCCTTGTTTGTTGTGCAGCTGGAGGTGTTGTGGTGAGTGCAGTGTGTGAGATATAAGTCTCTTGTTGAGATTTAGGTGCGTTGCCTAGAAGGTTTATGAAGGGATTTAGTTTAAGCACTTGGGCTTCAAACCAGTTGTTTTACATTAAGAAGGTTTGTGGCCTGCACTGTGGTGGCAGGACAGGTAGCTTAGATCCTTCTAAATTGGGAACTGCTGATTGAGGGCTCAGTGTCTGTTATTCTAAAAGTGTATTAGTTCTGGTTTAAGCACTTGGGCTTCAGGCCAGTTATTTTACATTAAGAAGGTTCGTGGTCTGCACTCTTGTGGGAGGAGAGGCTGGACTCTGCCCTTCTGAGCTGGGAATTTCTGGTTAAAGGCTTATAGTGCCTACATATTTGAACTGTTTCTTACTGAAATTGGTACACCTTGTTTGCTGTAGCATAGACTAGATCCAGGCCTGCTGAATCTAGCTTTGTTTGTATGCTTGTTGTTTGTTTGCTTGTTATTTCCCTGAAACGCTAATTCCACCTAAAGCGCGGCTTTTCAGCGCTTCTATGGATCCCTAGTGATATCTGCATTGCTTACTGTACTTATTTCCTTGATTCACTTGAAAGAAAGTTACTGTTTGTCATTTTTGCATTTAAGTTACCTGTAACACATTGCATTTAAGTTACCTGGCACTTGCTCACTAAAGCAATTATATAAGTCAGCACTAAAAAATTAAAAGCAATACACCCTCACAAACTCCCATTGAGTACCTTGTTCCCCACTGGCCCTTTTTTTCAATTATAAAGGAATTCCCAATACTATTCTAGCATGTCCAAAGGTCAGTTGTCAATCTCCTCTCCGGTCCAGCTGGTGAATCTGGGAATCTTGAGGCAATGTTACAACTGCCTCATGTACACAGACAACCCTCTCCTCCTCCCAACAAATTCCAACACGTGAGAGATGCAACCATATAGCCAAACTGGAGGCTAAGCTCTCTCAACTTAGTACTGGCATAACCAGTCAGGAGGAGAAGGAAACCACACTCACTACAATTCCAGTCTCACATAGACCTACCATGACAGCAAACCAAACACATAAACACACAAAAACATACTCAGAGGCTCTAAATAAAAATCTGCCTAAGCAGCAGAGACCTCCAAAGCAGACACCCAAGCAACTGCTACCCCAAAACAAAACACATGCAACACATAGCTCACAAAGCCAGTGTGCCGAACAGTCACAGCCCTTAAGGCTAAACAACACACCTGATACACTTGTAATAGGTGACTCTATCGTCAGGCAGACTGACATCCCGCTCACCAAGCTGAACAAGGAGAAGGTCACGGTGAGCTGTCTGTCGGGCACTAGGATCCGCCACATAACACAAGCACTCAGGTCACTCCAAGGCAAATACAAATATGACTCGGTCATTATCCATGCTGGTGTGAATGATCTGAGACGTACCTCCCTGGACTACATGAAAAGAGACATAGAGAAGCTCTCTGAGCATGCAGCCCAGGCCAGTATGACCCTGACCTTGAGTAGCATCTTACCCATACCAAGAATGATGCCACAATATGAAGACAAGATGATCAATTTCAACAATTGGCTTAAGTATTGGTGTCATTCAAAGGGGATCCAATGCCTGTCAGCCTGGGATGACATGCTCGACAAGCCACAATGCTTCGCTAGGGATGGCTTGCACCTGTCTCCCCTGGGCTTTTGGATATTGGCAAAGGCTCTTGCTTCCCCCATAGTGCCTTTTTTAGGCAAGGCTCAAAAGACAAACTCACCTCCATAGGTATCACAAGGGATAAGAAACTAAGAGTAATGCTACTCAATGCCAGAAGTCTAAACCTCAAAATGCATGCACTCAAAACTCTCCTTAGCATGGAGAACATCAATATCTGTGCAGTAACAGAAACCTGGTTCAAGGCTCCCGAGAGCACCCCAGCACTACCAGGTTATACCTCATACCATGCTTTTCGGCCCCAAAACTTGGACCGAACCACAAAAGGAGGGGGAGTATCAATAATCGTCAAAGATACCCACACCTCCAGGTTGGTGGCACAGCACAAAGCATCAGAGACTATCCATGTGCAACTAACAGTGGGTAAAACTGCCTTCCAGTTTATAGCCTGCTACAGACCACCCTCCCAAACCCAGAAACCCCACTTGGCCTTCCTGAAAACACTGGAAAATATGAAGGTCTCTCCAAACACCATTATATTGGGTGACTTCACCTACCCAAACATAGACTGGGAGCATTACTCTAGCTCCAACACCCTAGCCCAAAGGTTTCTAGAATGTATAAACTCAAATGCTATGGAACAACTTGTTACCACTCCCACAAGAGGGGAAAATATACTGGACCTGATCATCACCAACATGGGGACTCTATGCTCCAGACTAGAAGTGTATCCCTCACTGGTAAGATCAGACCATAAACTAATCTCACTGGATATTCACATCCCAACCCCACCCCCTGCCCAGAAAACCACAGTGAAAAACTTCTCTAAAGCAAATTTCACACTTCTCAAAACCGAGGTGGAATCCTTCAAAGCCCCCGAGCCTGTGGAAAATACGGCCCAGACTGCAGAATCCTTTATAAACACATTCTATGAACACCTTCAGGAATCCATCGATTATGCAATCCCAAATAAAACCAAGACCCAATCCTCCAAAGGCAGACGTCCTGTCTGGTGGACCTCAGCCATAAACAAACTATACAATAGAAGGAGGAAGCTATTACATGATAGAGCAAAATCTCAAAAAGGGAAGGCATCTCTGATCAGTATTAGCAAAAAACTATGGGCACTCATAAAATCATCTAAGGCCAGCTTCGAGAGAAAAATTGCGCAGGACACTAAGGATAATCACAAGGCTTTCTTTAGTTATGTTAGGAACCTGGGTGGGAATTCCCAGATATGCTCAGAATTAGTCCAAAATGACAAAAAATACATTGAACCCACAGACATTGCCAACATCCTAGCTGACAGGTTCAGTGCAAACTTCTCCACCCCTCCCCACCAAAAGGGCAAATATCTATCCCAGCAGAGTGTTGCCCCCCTGACATTTCAGATGCTCAGGTAAGAGCCGCCCTCTCCAAAGCAAAAAACACAGCATCAATGGGACCAGATGGTGTCCCAGGCTGTGTCCTACATGAACTCCAAGAAGAGCTAAACCCAAACATTAAACTACTGTTCAATCTCAGTCTTACTACAGGATATGTACCCAAAGAGTGGCATACAGCAACAGTGGTCCCTCTCCACAAAGGTGGTGCCTCAACGGATGCTGGAAACTATCGCCCCATAAGCCTGACTAGCTTGGTCTGCAAAGCTATGGAAAGGATCATCATGGACCTCATAAATAAAGATATTGGGGACCTACAGACACTGGATCCTACCCAGTTTGGCTTTGTTAAGGGCAGATCCTGCCTCTTAAACCTGGTCAATTTCTTTGAAACAGTCACCAAGGCCATTGACGAGGGGAAGGTGTTCCACACAGCCTACCTGGACCTCGCAAAAGCCTTCCATACAATACCCCACTTGGGCATTATAGATAAGCTCATCAGCTTAAATATAAACCCCTATGTCACTAGATGGGTTGCAAACTGGCTCAAGGACAGAACCCACATGGTTAGAATTGCTGGAGCCATGTCAGACTCCAAACCATTTACAAGTGGCGTCCCACAAGGCTCAGTCCTGGGACCTCTCGTGTTTGGTATATATTTCTTGGAGGTACAAGCCAACACGGAAGGACTGTGGCTGACCAATTTTGCAGATGACTGCAAACTGGGCACCAGAATCGACTCTCCAGCCGACACAAGCATCCTCCAAAAGGGCCTCATAGAAACAGACAACTGGCGCCAGAGCCATGGCCTCCATCTAAATGCCAAAAAGTGTATAGTCATCCCCTTTGGCAAAAACAAAGTGCCCACAAATTACCACATAGGTGGTAATAAGTACAGAAGAAGTAATTAGGGACCTGGGGACCCAAGTTGATAGCAATCTCTCATTTGACAACCACATGGCCAAAGTGGTTAGAAAAACATTTTATATAGCCCACCTAATCATGAAGGGATTCACATCTAGATCAGGGGAGGTCATCGTGCCTCTTTACTCATCCCTCATCAGGCCCATAATTGAGTACAATGCCCCTTTTGGGATGTACCTTCCCAGACACCTGCAGCAACTGGAAAGACCCCAAAAGTACCTCAACAAGAGGATCAATGGGCTCAAACAGATGCCATATGCTGCCTGGTTAAAGAAACTCCAGCTCTACTCAGTGACATACCACCTGCTCAGAGGCGATCTGTGCCTGACGTATAAAGTCATGTCCAACCCGGAATTAATGGACATGCTGCACCTCAGAAAATCCAAATCCCACTGAGCTATGCGCTTGAGAGACTTGAACCTCAGCACTGAAATAAATAGGACATGCTGGAGGGACAGATTCATAACCCAGAGGCTCCCTTCACTCTGGAATAAAATCCCAGTCCAGGTTAGGCAGAGTCCCTCATTGACTCTCTTCAAGAGGAATCTTGATGAGTGGATGGGAGATCGTAGGTTTACCCCGAGTATCACTTCTGTGTCACTGTTAGACAGAGGCACTATATACTAACCTCGAAAAAGAGCATAGCAAAATAAATTTAAAATGGGTGGCGAAAGCCAAACACACTCTGGCTAGGCTTATAAATGCCCTAGGGCAGATAGCCTAGTATGAACCTATGAACCTATTTGTTTAGTACCTTTGTGTGTGTGTCTTACTATTAGTATTGTGCTATTGCAGTGCAGAGTTATGGTGAGCACTAATAAAAGGGTAACATGAGAGCTTGCCCCTGGTTTAAGTAGGTATCTGTATATCTTGGAAGCAGAGTTAGTGTTACTTAGCAACAGCTTATTGGCAGTGAACATAAGGCAGTTGCTATACTGACTCAAAGTAAGGGAAATAAGTAATACTAGTGGGTTTAAAACACATGAGTTAAGTGCATAATGGGGTCACAAGGTATCAGAAAATTTGATGGGGCATAGTTCAGTACAAATGGGTACTGTGCCACTGATGGTAACCAATATGATGGGGAGAGGATCACACAAGACTAGTGAGCATAGTATGATACACATAGTATAACAAGGCAGACCTATGCAGGATGTAAGCACTGGTTCCACAAGACTTGTGAGCATAGTACAATGCCCATAGTATGACAAGGCAGAACTATGCAGGATGTAGGCAGTGGTGCTACATCAATAGTAAGCATAGAACAATATACATAGTGTGTCAAGGCAGAACTATGCTGGATATAGGCACTGTTGCCACAAGACTAGTGAGCATAGTGAAATACACATAGTGTGATAAGACAGAAAGATGCAGGAAATAGGCACTGGTGTCACAAAACTAGTGAGCATAGTACAGTACGCATAGTGTGACAAGGAAGAACTATGCAGAATGTAGGCACTGGTGCCCCACAACTAGTGAACATAGTACAATACACATAGTACAATACACATAGTGTGACAAGGAAGAAAGATACAGGATATAGCCATGGGTGCCACAATACAATTATTCAAAAGTGATACAAGGAGTTTACACATGCAAAGATGATGCAGGATATGAGCACAAATGCCTCAAGGCTAATGGATGCAGTGCTACAAGGTAAAAGTAATTTGTCAAAGCAGAAATAGCAAAGGAGGTATTCCCAATGCTGCATGACTAGCAGGCACAGTGCAACAGTTCAACACAGTCAGGAATGACATAGGATATAAGAATATGTGCCAAAAGACTAGTAAATGCAACACAACAGCTGTAAAGTTCCTGGGGTCTGAACTGTGTGTATAGCAGCTCATGGATGCACATGTTGATGTGCATAGTTGTGAGTATGCTACATGCATGCTACTGGACTTAAGTGGTCACGTGACATACCATAGTGCTGTCTACTTTCTTGTATGACTAATTCTTCTTTTTCCAGCAAATTGACTACTTATGATGCCCTATCCCTCTCATAACCATACCACTCCTACTGCAAAACTAATCAATCAAGCTGTATTGTGCAATTTTAACTGCTTTTTCTTTCAGCAGGTGGCTGTATTATCATATTTGTCTGAATCCCAACCATAATCTGCCTAAGTAAAAAATTGTCCCTTCTAATAAGGTGCACATCCCTAATGCAAAGGAATTCATAGAAATTTTGTAGAAATAAAAACTGCAATGACAATTTTTTTTCACATATAAATCCCCAAACACAATCACAATACCACAGCAAGCCCATTACCTGCAGCAACTTGATTTCAAATAGAGTGAACTTCCATACTCCCAAAGGTAATTACTTTGTGACTGCGTATACCATAAATGCTTTCATGATATCACATGAAAGAAAATGTAGCTACTGTAATGTTTTTTAATTTTGTTTCATAGAAATCCATGAACATACTTACTCATACACATCATGCACACCCAGTGAAAATCCATATTATCTGACAAGTTGCATTAACACAGAGACTGCCTTTGCACCCACTCACTCTAACAATAGCCTGTTTCTATAGTCTGTCACTTTGGTACAGATTGATGAAGCCCTGACTGTAAAGGAGGCAGCCAGATTTAATTAGCATCCCTGGTCTTGGATGAGACAGGCATGGGGGTGGGGGGAGGCAGTGAAGAGGTGTGTCCCACTCACGTTTTTGGAGGTAGGGACGGTAGGGCACACTTGGTGAACATGCAGAGTTGGTGGGATTTCCCTGGCTTAGACCAGGAAAGCCATCACTCAGGCCTCAGTAGTGGGGCAGGAATGCTTGGAGGAAATGCCCCTTGCAGAAGTGGGGGGATATCATCTGCAGTATTCTGGTGACTGTGTAAATTGTGGTTTTATCTTTGCTGTTTTTAATTTTTGCTATATTTTAGCATCTTTATTTGTGGTTATTAGTTCCGCGGTGGTGCAGCGGTAGCATTGTCACCTCACAGCAAGAGGTTCTTCTGTTCAATTCTCGGCTGGAGTGCCTTCTGTGTGGAGTCTGCATGTCCTCCTCGTAGTCGAGTGGCGTTCAAAAGACGTGTGAATGGGCGTGCCTTTGTTGAAGGTTGGGTGTTGGTTTGGCACCTCGGCACTGTAAAAATCTACTGCCAATCATTAGTGGACCGGAGTTCTGCTGTGGTGACCTCTAACCGGGAAAATCTGAAAGAAGAAGAACAAGTTGGTTAAATGATGGCCCCAGTTGGTTAACCCTCACTCTGATGACGATGACCAAATATATACATTTTTGAGAGGTAGATGATTATTAATAGACAGTGGGTGCAAAAAAAGAAAAAAATGCTGCCTATTTTTGGCAGGTTACACCTCTGATGATTGACTGTAATCAAGTAAAATAAATTATGGTATTACACAGGCACACACACACACACACACACACACACACACACACACACACACACACACACACGCACACACACACACACACACACACACACACACACACACACACACACACACGCACACACACACACACACACACACACACACACACACACACACACACACACACACACACACATTTTCACTCTCTCACACACTCATACTTTCCTTATCACACCAGATCATTAATCATTTATTTTCACACAGAATGCTTTCAAAATAGCAACTCTCTGTCTTGAAACAGCTCAGGTGTTTGTGATCAAGTGAGATAAATTATTCTCTTAGCAATGTATTTAAGCAATAACCGATGACGAAGTGTGGTATATTGAAGATTTACCCACGGTTGGTGTGGTTTAATCACGAGGGTGAAGCCCGAGTGATTAAATAAAGCTAACCTTGGGTAAATTTCAGTATACCACAACCATGGGTCATTTATTGTTATTATACAATGACATTTTTTAAGAAGAAAAATACTTTTCTTAAACACTGTCTTTGTATAATGGTGCATTACTGTTCTTCCGCGGCTGGTGGTATACTGCTGCATTGTATTAATGTACTGTGCATGCATATGGGACTTGCGTTCCCATGCATACCCAGTACAGCAATGCTTTGGAAAGGACGCAATGGAGAAAAGAAAGTCTCCATTGCTCCATTTTTGTTTTCTTTCTTTTATTTTTTTTTATTATTAAAAAAAAAGTTTTGGCTACTTTATGGGTAAGAGAGAGACAGAATGGAGGAAATGCAAAGAAAATCAGGTACGTGTCTTTAGTTTTAAATAACATACCTGATTTTCTTTGCATTTCCTTCATGCTGCCTCTCGGGTATGTCTGGAGTATGGACTATAGCTTTTTTTTTTTAATTTTTGTTGGAAAAAAAATAAAAGTTTTGTAATATACGAACGGGTGACCAGACTTTTTTCCATTGGTATATTGTGGGATTTACAGCAGGCACACTGTTTGGGCTCGCCAGTCAGCGTGCATGTTTGGCCAGTCATTGTATAATATAGTTTATTTCACAAAAACACAATCCAACCCACAAATGCACTTGCTCATGTACAGTGCTTTTATCAAGGCATATCAAATCAACATTCAGGTGCTTTCACACAGATACTGCCTTCCCATCCTTAAAAAAATTGCCACCTTTTGACTATGTTCACCAGCCATACTTGACTATGGTTAAGCAAAAGAAATTCTGGCTACAGTAACACACATACACATATATATAGATCCTTATCAGTTGATCGAGTTTTCAGAAACTCAAAATTCATATGGTCAAGACCATATGATCAAGTTTTTGAAAACTTGAAGCTTTTGAGTGGAGATTGCAGTACAATAAGGATTAAGAAGTTTACCCTTTTGTTCACTGTAGTGCGATCTTGGAGTTGGTATATATAATTGTGTGGGTGGGGGGGGGGAGCTGAAGGGGGGTTGAACCCCTGCATAAATGTAAAAAAGTAGATTTTTTATGTTTTTTTTTTTTTGATGTTCGAGTTTTCAGAAACTCGATCACATGGTCTCGTCCATATCAGTTTCAAGTTTCTGAAAACTCAATCATCGGACAAAGATGCATACATCTCTCTCTCTCTCTCTCTCTCTCTCACTCTCTCACTCACACACACATTTTTTTGCATTAAGTATTCTATTCTGCCAGCTCCATTAGCACGGCATGAAAGAATCCTGACTATGATCCTGGTGAAATAGGTTCAAGTAGCAGTCCATTTGTTTATTTGAGCTACCAGGGGTTAAGAGGAATGAAGCAGCTGGGCTGGCTTGCCTCCTTCATGGTGGCAACAGAAGACCACATGGAAAGACTAACGTTGAAGGGAACTGGACAGTTACGAGGGGTTACATCACTTTTAAAAGTGAGTTGCATATCCTGCTGACTGCCCATTACACACATCTGCTAACAGCTTGCCACCATACTTCCTAAAAATAGCCACCTGTTCCATTGCATACCCCATATCTATTCTGACAAGTCGCTCACTGTCTGAATTTACTGTTCCATCTATCTGGAAAAATTCTATACTATCCCCATCCATAAAGTTGGAAAATCTACAGACATTTCCAATTTTAGGCCTATAGCTATTCTCTTTCCACTCTCAAAAATCATGGAAAAATGTGTCCATGCACAATTATTATGCTACCTATTACTAGAAAACATTTTAACACCCACTCAGCATGGTTTTTAACTGAACCATCATTTCCACTGCTTTCATTGCTTTTACAAATTCAGTTGCGCAATCCAGAGACAAGAACAAACTAGTCTCTTGCCTATTCCTGGACTTATCCAAGGCATTTGATACTGTGTCTCATCCTTTGCTCATTTCTAAACTAACAGAACTTAATCTGTCCCCATCCACTATCTCTTGGTTCAGCAGCTACCTGTCCAATAGGCAACAATCTGTCAGATGGCTTTCTACACTGTCCCCTCCTCTACCAGTCACCACAGGTGTGCCCCAAAGCTCCATCTTAGGACCTCTTCTATTCAACATTTTTACTAACAATTTTTATAAATCCTTCCCCAACTGAACTCTCATCCAGTATACAGATGATTCTACAGTCATCACCTCCTCTGATTATTTCTCAGACCTGTTTTCCAAAACCCAGCAAACTTTCACAAATATTGAGACCTGACTAACCAATAACCAGCTAATACTCAATGCTAAGAAAACTAAACTACTTGTATTTCTTCCTAAATCATCACACAGCCTTCTCTATCACATCATTAGACAACACAACCATCAATTTTGAATCCCATACCAAACTACTAGGAGTAATAATTGATGATAAATTAAAGTTCAACCTTCATACAAATTACTGTATCAAAAATACTGACCAAATGCTTGGCTTACTATACCGTAACGAAAGGTATCTCACACCAGAGGCAAGACGGTTACCCTCTCTTGCTTATCTCCTACCTTGTCTCTTCTATGGCTCCCAAATCTTCACTAACCTGCAGGCAGCACTACTTAATAAGATGGAAAATACATATCACAAAATAGCTAGATTTGCCACCAACACTCAACCTAAATCCCATCACTGTTTGGCTTTGAAAACACTGAAATGGCTTGAGTTCCCTAATCAACTTATTTTCTTTCAACTTAATATTACCACTCCATCCTCTACAAACCCTCCTTCTGTCCTAACATTTCCAACATCTTAAATTACTAATTCCCAACCAGAAAATTTAGAAGCATCAACCAAAACCTCCTTGACATCTATAAACCTAAAAAAATCAATTGGTGAAACCCTCTACAGCTATCTTCCCTCTATCCACTTGAATAAGCTACCTTTAACAATCAGATCTGTTACACAACACCTCCCATTTAAAATTGGCCTAAAAGTCCACTTTACAAATACCTGGACTTGCTCCTGTACACAACCACCGTGAACTTAATCACCTGAGCCTCTTTGCATACATCCCCTTCTCAATTTGTATGTAATTCTTGCTACAGAACTTTAACTCCTAATACCTTTTTCACTCAGTTTCTCCGCTACTCATATTTACCTCCCTCCCTTCTTTTCCCACTTAGCTTACTCCCCTTTCTCATATTTCACTTGATGCTAACTACTACTACTCTCCTCTCTTATTTACAAATTGAAAAAAAATGTCTAATTTTCCCTCTTTTATCCATAGCCATACTTTTTCTATCACCTGCTCTCTCTGTCAACCTCCCCTCTGCTTCCGATTACTGATGTACATGCTTTTCCCTGTAAGAACTAAGATTTGATATACAGTACCTCTATACTCTTTTCTTAAACTCTGAGTTAATTGTCATTACTTCCCCTCTATACAATGACATATGAAAGACTTCATCATTTGGTGTTATTGCCTGTTTTGTAAATAACACCTTTAAACTCTCATGTTACAATTGTGAATCCAAGCATTATAATGCATGTTTATATTACCTCATGCGTACTGTATTGTTTGTAAACATTTTTATGGTATATGTAATACTTTGTGGAGCTTTTCTCCCCGGACCTCTGCTGAAAAAGGGCGCAAGCTCAGTCGGACATTCCCAGTCAACAAATGTCAAACAAATGTCAAATAAATTTGTTTTTGTTTAACGGGGTAATGCAGTGATCAATATTGATCAATTTTAGGCTCAGCCAAGTGAAGTGCGAAACATTTCACAAACAAAAAATACAGAAATGTAAGCAATAACAGAGTAGTTCAGCCTATTTACATAGAAAAAATGTATATATACATTCTAGTGAATATGCACTGTGCAATGTACAATCAAGTAGTGTGAAAGACACAATACACACATTAGTTCCTTAATTGTGTCAATGTCCGGTAAATTTTAAAAGAAGAGAAGAGACGTGGATTGTATTAGATGATATGTCCTTTCTTGAAGCAGGGACATTTGGCTTTGATTAATAAGTGCTTTTTGAGTTTCATTTTCAATTTGAAATAAAGATGTACAGTTAGGACAAATACAAAAAAGTGAGTGCAGAATGGCAATGATCTGGTGTGCATTTTTATAGCAATGTATTGTTATGTACAGTACCCATGTTTAGGAACATTTCAGCATTTAACTGAGTTGATTTTTATTGATGCATGACTGAATGCTTTCATACATTAACCCATATTTCCTCAAATTATAAGGTCAACCATCTTATCAAGGCCTCACCCTTTTTTCAGGAAAGGCTGAACCAAGACAAAAAGTTTGTGTTGTTAAAATGTTAACTCTTCATTATTGTTTTAAGTGGTAGTAAGCTAAATACAAAAGTATTATATGTATGCCTGAAAATCAATACTGAAATTAATATGCAAAAATGCATTAAGCCAGTGTTTGTCATTGTTGTGTGGGTGTTTGAATGTGTGTGTGTGTGTGTGTGTGTGTGTGTGTGTGTGTGTGTGTGTGTGTGTGTGTGTGTGTGTGTGTGTGTGTGAGTGTGTGTGTGTGTGTGTGTGTGTGTGTGTGTGTGTGTGTGTGTGTGTGTGTGTGTGTGCATGCATGCATGCATATGTAAGCAAGTGTACGTGAGACGAAGAGATACGGGGACAGATGAGGAAGCCAGACAGCTTCTGTGCAGTGTAGTCCATCTTTTGACACAAGAAAGCAATAAAGTAATTTTCTGTTGCCTAATAAAGGACATTTTCATAGTATGAGGTATGTTTACTGCTATAGTCTGAGAACATAAACAATTAGCTGTTCATGTCTTTTAATATTCGTATTGTTATTCAAGGTAGGCGCATATGCATGTTTAATTATTAACTAGTTCTGATGATTTTTGCTTTATTATATATAGATCCAGTTAGTCTTAATCGTGCAAACTGATTTTTACTACTATTCCTCCTGCATGTCCAGTAAGTAACCTGTAGTTTTTCACATGGTTTCTGATGATACACAGTCCCAGATCCCCTAACAGCTCTTTTCCAAGAACGCTCAGATGTGACCCATAACCAGGTGGATTACCTGCCTTCTCACGAAATAGACCACAATGGTAACTCAACTGTAACCCCAGCCAGCAAATATCTGACTTGGGGGTTGCAAGCACAGAGCTTTGAACCATCATTCTTACAGTGGCCAGTCAAGGTCCTAGATGTGGCAGCAGCTAATGCAATTATAAGTCTTGTCACTGCCCCCTGTAATTAGACAAGATGAGTTGTGAGTCACACATGCATCAGTTTTCTTCCCCAAATCCTCCCACTGGGATGGATGAGCTGGCTGTCAACTGCTTCATTTTATCCTCCTTCCAATTTTGTCAGTGGCCAGCTGTTATATACACTGACATTTTATAGTCTTGTACTTTTTAATTTGCAGAAAAAAAGAAATCAATATATGGAAGCAGCAAGCAATGAACATATTATAGGTCATATTTCAGCATGTCTTAGACATTGTACTGGAATGTCAATTTCATTTCCTTAAAATTCAGTATTAGATTACTTTCTCATATATTCTTAATTTCTTTTTACAGGTTTATGATGATGACTGAAGAAATTGGACCAAACTTCAAACTCAAAGGGCCTTTTCTTTATCTTATACAGAAAAAATGTTTAAATATACAATTTATTTTTTTACCTGTTATGCAATAAAATGATTCTTAGCTACAGCAACAGGGATTTAAAAAATAATTCATTTGCTACTTAATATATAATTAATGTTTTAGTTTAAAGTGTATTGCTGCACTTTCCATAGCAAATATAAATAGTAAACCCTTAGAAATGGGTGTAACCTCTTTACCATATATGATACCAAATTATATAGTTTTTGATGCAGAGTGTTAGGTTTGCATTTAATTTTGCTAATAAAGATATTCCCTTGACAATTTTCTTGAAGCATAAAACACTTGTCATGAGAATAAGAAAGACTAAATCCAAAATGCCTCACTATCTATATTAATGTATGCTGCTATAGTTCCAGAAGTTCAGTTGTCAGTTGTCTCACAAATCAGACACCATAGATTTAAAATTAAGTTATGTGATGATTTGTTACTAAAACCAAAATGCAAGAAAGTAACTATTATTTCAATGCCCTATGTTGCTGTAATGATTTTCTTGGAATGTTTCGTTTGCATATGTAAAGACACTGGCTTCCATTTGGGTGTGGGTCACAAAGAAAACATTAGTAGAGAGTGGAAATAAAAAGTATGCAATGATATTCATAATTTATAAACTACTGGCAGTTTTAACATCAAGGTTACATAACCTGAAATGCAATTAACTGTAAATCAAAGATATGTGAGAAGTGCAGTATTACACGTTAAACTTTGTGCAAGACAGGCATATGGTAATCTTGTCAAGTCACTGCTTGGTGCAGTTTTACCAAGTTGCACTAAAACGCTTTACATTTGAACTGTCAACATTTTTTACTTATATTTTTGTAATATGTTGTCATATCTTGAGATTGACAAGTAAGGTATTGTTTACCAATTTGTGCCATGAAGTACCTTTAAATAGATCATCTTATGTGCCTGTGACAGAATAGAATTATCAAGTAAATTCTAGTTCTAAGAGATATAAACACGTTATCCATTTTGTGATCTTAGTAGAAGCATGACTCCCAAAGTTCAATTAAAAATTGTAAAATTTCCTCTTTCTGCTAAAGAATTTTGATGTATTTTACTTCAAAAAGATGCTAATGTATATGTTCCATGATCACTTAATTTCAACAGTGTCTATTACATGATAAAAATGTTTGCCTTTGAGCTGACTAATGGGAAAGAAATGGGAAAGCTTTAATGCTTGCCATACTGCCTTGCTTGTAGTTTAATATTTCATTCTTTCTACTTCCTTAAAGCCTCCTTCAGTTAACAATACACATTGGTTGTTTGCCATATTACTTTTATTAATTTAGCCCACTTTAAATGTCCCTTGGTTTTGTGTAATGTAAATAAAACATTTCCAAATTTCAAAATAATTAATACAAACTAATCTGTTTTGTTAACAGAAAGCCAGCTAAAGGATTTTTGAATATATAATAATTAAACATAACTAAGGTTAAATATCTCTGATAACAGGTCACCACCAGTGCGTTATCTCCTGTGAAAATAAGCATAGCTAGGAAATGAAATGTGTCAGAATCTTCATGGTGAAATATAAGCAAAAGAAAACCATAGAAATAAGAAATAAAACGAGAATAAATCCCATAAAACATAAAAGTATGTTATACATTACTTTCTGAATTTGTAATACTAATCTTTTAGTATCATACTGATTGTTATATATATCTATATATAATTTCTATTTGTGGTAGAGGAACACAAAACCTTGTACTAAATATTGGATATGAGCTGAGAATATTACCATATCAGCATGTTCTGTTAAGTATAGAAGAATGTAAGATTTTGAATGCATGCTGAAACTAGAAGCTAGAGCTTGAAATACTTTAAAATTACATCTTCATTTACTATATTAAGGTACAAAATGAAAGTGATGTTAACAAGCAGGGACTGTAGTTCAAACCTGGCAGCTTAAAACCCACACACAAAAAATTAAAAGTTCACTGAATAAACAATTCTAGAGTAGTAAGTGTGAGTATCAGGTTGCAGCAAGGAATAAAGTGCACAAGTGTTGCAAATGAAAACCGTTTATATGTAATGCATTTCAGGAGCAAAGGGGAATAATCTTATTCACCAGACTGCATGTTTCAGACTTGGAGTCTTCATTTAGCATAGCTAGGAATGACAGTATGTACATGTTATGTCTGCATAGCTATTGTATTGTATTGATAGCCCTGTGCAATACCACTGTGCATGTGGAAGAAACCTGGCCAACAGATTCCAACAGAATTGTTATTGCACTGCAGAGCCTTTACCACCCTTCAACACTACCTCAAGTTTAGTGTTCTGAGCTATCCCCAGTGCAAAGTCCATATAACAGAATCCAGGTACCAGGCCAGAATCTCTTAAGGCCTGCTACACTGTGTATGAATAATGGGACTGAGAAAGATTCTATGTTAATAAATCCTGCTAACTATGCACGGTGCTGTCAGAATCTAAATGAACAAGCTGCACAGTTCTTATTATCTTCAAATACACACAAATCTCACATCTTCATTTGCACAAGAACAGCAGGCTTTCAACCTGCATATAGTGCCAATCCTGACATACAGGTGGAGGTGACGGTCTTTGATGCTGGGCAACACCACCTCTAAAACAGCCATAACATTAGCTGCATGAGCCATAACACTTTATGCATTCACTGTCACAACCACAAATATTGTGGGGGTACACTGTGAGGTTGCACTACTAATGCACAGTCTGAAGTTTTAAAAAAAATAAACTTTGAGTCAGACCCACTGTAAAATTGTGATGACTTGTAAACCACATTACTTTGCATACTTGTGATCATAGTCTGTCCATGAATCTCCCCATAGCCTGCAGTACTGTACCATGTCCTGCCTGATGCACCAATACTATCATAGAAGTGGGGCACCAACTAGCCTGTAAAGCCCATTCATTTGAATGGTATAGACAGTTACATAAAGATTTTATTTTCTTGTTTAGCACCCATCCAGACTTTTTTAGTCCCATAGCATTGAAGGCCCAATTTATATTAGAGAATTATGTGTAGGGTTTTGGTACTCCTCATTAGCCTATGTGGCTTGAAGAATCTTTGAATCCTTTTTTGGAATGGGGTAACTCATTTCAGAATCCAGTCCATGGAAATCTTTAACTATTGCTTAAAACTAATTTTACCCAGCCTATTGCAGCCTGTGTTTTCAGCTTACTTAAGCATTATGAGTGGCAGGATGAGTATGTCACTTTCAGCTGTGTGACAAAAGATCATGAAACATAGTACTGCAGAGTGCTGAGCATGCAAGCACTTGTAGTACATAATGTACCTAATGCACTTTACTCACGATGTTGTACTGTATAGCAAAAGAGCCCGTGGACATAGTAAGATGGCTGGCACAGGATAGCTCCAACACCCTTCTTTTAACCACCTTGCATGATTGCAGAATGAATGACAGAATGGGCATGTTGATGATGTTTAACTGAAAATCAGTATGGATCTGAAACACTGTGATTATATGTAAGTATGTCTGTTTTCTTTATTTTGCCTCAATAAATGCATGACATTTACTGTCTACTTTGCTGTTCAATATTTATACCCTAGCTCAAACTGTTAATACATCGGGTAGTACATGATGCCAGCATATGTCTTTCTGTCTGTCTATCTGTCCATCTGTCTAGATGTTTAATCTATTTATATCCTGAAATAAATTGCCTGAAAGGGACTAACATAATCACATGCATTTTCATATTATCTCTCTATTTTTACTATGTTTACTTTTGCTTTGCCATAACATCACACTGCATGTGTATGCAGGGAAAATATTGTGCCATGTATGGAGCAAACACTAGGAATGCCTGTGGATATGATCTGCAAGCTAGATGCTGTTGCAGGTTTGTGGCAAACTCCACTTCTGTAGAATCAGTCAAATACATCCCATTTTATTATCACATTTGGTCATTATTTCTTCAAAAGACTATTATTTGGGATTTCCTCTTTCTGGGTCAGTTTCACATGTGAATGTCAGTCATCTAGTCATCATAGAGAGACTTCGTCTTGATACAGTTTGCAATATGGATAATGTTCTCTTCTATGGAAACACTGCTGGGACAAAATGTACTTGCACATTGGTCCAGAATGCAGGTATCATATTGGATATTTAAAAATATGAGTTAAGTAAAAATCAAATGAAATTTCTTGGTTAAAGCCTATCTGCTGATAGGGTGATACGGTAGAGAGTCGATTATCTGAATTAATTGAGACCTACGGTAGTTCAGATAATCAAACATATAATTGAATTGGATAAAAAACTTCTAAAATATTGTGTTTTTCTGCATGCAGCAATGCACTTTTCAACCATTCAGAGATGTCAGTGGACCATAAATAGAAAATTCACCCTGAGGATGACTCCATTGACTCTACTCAACAGAGGCACTGGGGACTAATGTCGGGTGACATGATGCCAGGGTAATCCTATGGACTAGGCTTGTAAAGGCTCCAGGGTCATTAGCCTAGTGCACACCTATGAACCTATAAAGAATATTTTTCACACACGAGCTGGCTACAAACTAAAAAAACTTGCTCAAGTGAATACTTATAATGTTAGCATATTCAGGCATGATTTTTTCCTACCCGAAAAATTTGGAAGACTGGTTTGGGTAATTGACGTTTCAGATAATTGATGTTCAGATAATCGACTCTCTACTGTACCTGGCTCAGAAAAAAACAGTGCAGTCCTGGAAATAAGTCTCTTCCTCTAAATAATTTACTACCAGGGGAAATGTATTCCATGTCTTGCCAAAAATGAAAAGCCAGTGGCAGACCTCTTGTCTCAGAAAAAAATCACTGATGTTAGCGCAGCACCCAGCAGAAAGTATTCATACAGTGAAATCAAACGATTTTGCATTGACTTTACATGACCCACACAAAAAGTTTAAATTGTCTGTAGACATGAGGCTGTTCTCATTCTGAAAGTAGGGAAGCAATGGAAACCTGCTGCTTATGCTTTTGGGTCATTGTACAAGTTGGAGAAGTGATAAGCACAGATAGAAAAGAGGCTTTGAGTCTGACTGGTCATATTCATGGTTCACAGACTTTCTCATAGGCCAACATTTTCAACTGAAGACTGATCACAAACCTCTAGCAAGTTCATTAGGTAGTCAAGATATACTGGACTTCTACCCCGGTTTGAGGGATCTTACCTCAGACTGAAGAAATAGTTGTACACTATCAGTCATTTTCCAGGAAAGACCTTGTTAGCAGCAGGTACTTTGTCTTATTCACCCAAGACTCAGGCAGAGAAAGAATACAAATCAGACAGTGATGCAATGTAATACCTGTGTGGATGTTGTAAAAGGTAACCCAGTAGCAGGTTTGGCTTACCAAGCTGAGCTGAGAGAACACTTACATAATGACAGTGCATGTGACCAGGGGAATACTTTTTGTCAGTATGGATGGTTGGACAGCAACATTTTGTATGGAGTTATGAAACATTACTGGCCAAAAAAGGCCTCTCTCACAGTTTACAATGGTCTCTTGTTAAAAGTCTCAAAGTTGGTGATATTTTTAGCTGTGTGGAACAGTGTGCCTGACTGAATATACAAGGGTCACTAGGGAGTTTTGAAGAGCAGATAGATAAGTAAGATTGTGTTGAACAACAAAGCTTGTATCAATGAGTGAGCAAGACCAGTGGAACTATTAATACAAAATGAGCTACCTGAGGGTACTTAGCAAAATGTATTGGCAGATATATTAATTGTCAAGGTTATTAATTACCTGATAGGGGTAGAGGATTTCTCAGAATTTGTGAATGTTGCAAAACTAATTCCTGCAGGATCAAATGATGTAGTGGTGCATCTAAGCTACATATCTGCCAGTCATAGCAGGGGATTCTATTTCTTGCCAATGGTCCTTAAGTTTCAGGGCACAAATCCACTCAGTTTGTAGAGATCTGTGGGTTCAGACCCATTGGTAGTACCCCATATTTCAACCCAGAGCTAAAACTGCAGATGAATACCTAGTACTACTTACTTATAGAGTGACACCTTTGGTTAAAGGATAATGTCCAGCACAACTCTTAATGGGGTATAGACTTCACAAGGCAGTACCATAGTTGTATTTACTGATCCCTATAGAGAGGAAAGATGTATGCAGTATCCTTTACCAAATGCAGCACATCAGACACTTCAGTCCATTTACACCTGGAGAGGAGCTGGGAATTTCAGATGCCAACAGTGGTGCCACTTCATTATTCATTTTGTTCATACCGCATGGAAGGAACTCAAGGTATTATGAGGAGGAACAGAAAATATCTTCTGCCACTTCATAGGACTGAGAGAGATAGTGACTCAATAACTGTAGTTAGCCAGCCAATGGTGAGTTTTGTCCAGGTGGTATCTGAGCTCCCTGTGTACATCTAACTCATTCTCTCCAAAGTAGCTCTGGAACTTTACACTGTAACTTTCAATGGGTGGAGCTTAAGCTTTTTGCTAGACTAAAATTATTTCCTCATATTTCAAACAAATGTTCATCTCTGGAACTGAAGAGGTTACTTTTTTTTAATGGCAAACTCTTCAGCACAAATTATTTTTATAATGTCAGTATTCTTTAGGTTTTAGGTCATAAAATGGATTTTATAAGTCATTTCCCCAGATTCACTAATTCTCTGTGTAAGACTTAAGTCTTACTCGGAGGCTGCAGTTGAATGGTTTGACGTCAGCGTTCCATGAATATTCATGAGGGCATGCTGACTCAACCATAACTCTTACACAGACTGAGTAGGAAAGCAGGGGGCATGTCCAACTGCCGAGCAGTCTAAATGTGCATGCCCCTGCAAGGTTTTAAAAAGCATAATGTCAACACACAAGAGCGAGTTTGCTCAAATGTACTTGCACCCAACACCACACTCCCTGACACTGTAAACCTCCATCACACTTATATAAAGTAAATAATTATATATATATTTTTTAAATCCACGATATAGCTGCCGTATTGGCACGTGTGTGCACGGGTGTGCCCATTGCTTAGCTAGCGTTAGCAATTCTGACATGGAAGAGCATAAGAAAGAATGTTTATGCAAATCACACCAAATTGCAATAGCGTAATGGTAGAGTGTATGCACAAAGAGAAGGCATTCACGGTTCGAGTCCCACCACTCCCCTTCTTATTTATGTTTTAAATCAGTATTTGAAATAATACCAGGCATATATGATTAAAATTTTATTAAAAGCAGTGACATGGCCAATGTATCAGTGAACAAATTATTTATTTTATTTATTTAACATTTGTTAACCGGGCTGGTCCAGCTGGATATATTTCCATTTTCAGTGGAGGCCCGGGGAGAAAAGCTCCAATTTCAACAACCACCACCACAGCAAAAAAGGTTTAAAATTGAATACACATTAGTCTAATAGATACAACATACATCAACAGCTCATTTTACAGCATGTAAGTCTAGGGCAGTCCATAGACATTATTAGAGGTATCTTTAAAACCTAGATAAAAATAGTTACACAGACAGTAACTTTCCTATGGTTAATTTACTAAACATATTATCAGAAAAATAGTTAGGGAAGAAAAGGAGGAGGTATAAAGCAAAAGGCAGGAAATACTACCAACAGGGTACATTCTTAGCTAAGTAGAAAGGATAATAATTGTTGTCAAGTAGTAGAGATTATTTGAGTTGCCTCTAAAGTAGAGGGATAGACAGGAAAGAGAAGAGAAGAGTACAATGGCAAGAAATGACAAGAGATATCTAGAGATTCAGTCTGGGAAATAGCAAGGGCATAGCCAGTAATTTGTAAGATATTTCTTAAGATTTTGCTTAAAGAGAGAAAGGGATGGAAGTGCAGTAAGGTCAGAGGGCAAGAGGTTCCAATGTTTTCCAACAGTATTTGAGAAAAGTGAGTCACCAGCTAAGTTGTTAGACTTGGTGGTCCTAGCTAGAAGTTTATTGGAGGAGCGTAAGGAATCAAGGTTCCTGTAGGGTAATATAAGGTTGTTTAGTACTGGAGTATTGTTAGGTTGATAGAAGATTTTATGAGTGATGGTAAGTTGGGAAAGTAACAGAAGGTTTTTTAGTTCTAGCCAGTCTAGTTGACAAAGGTTAAGACTATATATTTTTAAAGGACCCAGATATATAATAGCCTGGTGTTAAGCAACGCTTTACACAGCTAAACACAGGTGCCCATAGTTTAATAGAACTTAACCCAGCTAAACAGAGGTACCCATAGTTTAATAGCGCTTTACCCAGCTAAACAGAGTTGCCCATAGTTTAATAGCGCTTTACCCAGCTAAACAGAGTTGCCCATAGTTTAATAGCACTTTACCCAGTGCAATAGAGTTGCCCAAAGTTTAAAAGAGGTTTACCCAGCGCAATGTGTTTGCGCGGACGTGCACGCTGCGCCAACCAGGGCACCATGGAGCAACGTAGAGCTAAGTTGCTTAAACGCAGCCACACCCCCTAGCCTGTATAGACAGTATTAAAATAAAAGAATGACCAGGTTCGAACCCAGAACCCTGTGCATCATAATCAAAGTACAGAACCACTAAGCCATGACAACATAGGGGAAGCAGCCACTATTAACATTCATATACTTACGAATGGTAGTTTAACCATTACTAAGCAGGTCTGCAGTCAGCCGAGAATTTTACAAAACGGCCAATCACAAAAAAGTGCAGAAAATGCAGCATATTTAAGCCCCATAGGCAGGAATACTCACGATAACTGATTGCAGCTCACATTTGCAGTCAGAATGGCAGGTGCAGGAGAGGGTTCATGCTTCCGAGCGCAACGTTGGGGCATCGAGGAGTCCAAATACATGGTCTGGCTCCTTGTCCACTGTCACAAGTCAAGACTCATGCAGGGCCAGTTCCAAGGGATGGAGTACAAGGCAGAGGCTTGGAACCGGTTAGCTCGTGACCTCATCAGTGCTACAGGCTTTCCTCGGACTGGTGAGCAGGTCCGTCACCACCATACAGACCTGAAGAGAAGAAAGCAGGACCACCTGAACCAGTGGATACAGGAGGCCCGTGGGATGCAGAATGCCCCACAACTGAGTATGTAGTCATGGAATGCAGTATGTAAGAATTGATAATGGAGTATGTATAACGGATAGGTATGTCTCAATATCCCTTCATTTACTTTAGAGCTGCAGGTGACCGTGCTATGAATCAGCAAGCCTATGCTGATAGGCTGCTAAGGCTGTGCCACCAGGCAGGTTAGTGATTATTCTGCATGTATTTTTATATAAAATTTGGGAGAGAGCATGGAAGAAAGTGTTGTAGTCCAATAAAACAGCCATAGAATTGCTTGAATAAGTCCTCTACATGTACTGTCAGATAAAAACGTCAGAGAGGCAGAAAAAAAGTGTAGTAACCCATTAAGAAAGGTAACATATGTCTGGAATAATATCTCTGCAGGCACTGTCATATAACATAAGTGAGTGAGCCTGAAAAAAGATTGTTCTAACCTATTAATAAAGGTATAATATGTCTTGAACATGTCTGCCATAAACACTGTTAAAACAAATAAAGGAGTGAGCCTGTGGAAAAGTGTGCAGTGTCATTAATAAAGGTCAAAAACCCAGAGTGTGTCTGTGTCACAGAGTCTGAAATGTTGTTGTACCCTTGCATTATACAAACAGAAAAAAATGAAAAGACCAATGGTTAGACCACAGCTGAAGATAAAAATGGAATAATCTACGTCAGGAAATAAATCACTTGCAGCTTCACAGTAGTGCCCTTTATAAAACCAAAAGCTGTAACTGAGATGTAGTAGTCAAGGTAGGAAACGGTTCACTTGCAGTTTCACACCACTTTATTAAACAAGAGTAAGCGTTTTCACGATCTAAGTCAGTTGATCGCTTCTTCAGACTCATAAAAACAGTTAAAACATTGGCATTTAAAATATGGTTCAACCAATGAAAACACATATAGAACTATGACATAGACTAATTAAAATTACATACATCAGTACATTAATTTGCCTTATATTCTGCATAAGATGAAATAAAACATACATATAACAGACACATTTTATGTAATAATCCATATTACTTAATGTTTTAGTGGCCTGGATTTTAAAAAAAGGTTTCAAGGAAACAGCATTGTTCAATCCAGGAGACCTATCTGCCTGAAGTAGTAAAATCCATCTTTGTTCTGCTTCCTCAACCTTATTCCTTATATCACCTCCCCCCTTACTTTTATTTATTATTTCTAAAACCACGACATTAAAAATGTGTTTCCTATCTTCTTCTTCCACATGTTTTGCTAAAGCACTTGCGTCTTTTTTATTTCTTATATCTGTAAGGTGTTCAAGGATAAGTTCCTTTAGACACCTATTGGTTTTGCCTATATAAAAGGCATGACAGACAGTGCAGAAGCTGAAATAAACCAAATTTTGTGTTCTGCAGTCAGCATAAAAATCTATATCAATTATAAATCCTAGTGTAGGATGTTTATATGTAGATTTATTATATAAATAGTCACATGCTGTACAATTTCTGCAAGGAAAAGTCCCATGCCTATCAGATAGGATCATTCTTTCATTGTTTCTTGATTTATAACAGAGTTGCCTTTTAAGGACCTCTTATTTCTAAAAGAAAAGCTGGGTCTATCTTCTAACAATTCTCTCAAGTCAGGATCCAACAATAAAACATTCCAATTCTTCTCAAAAATATTACAGAACTTTCTGATGTCACTTGAATAAGTTATAGGGAATCTAACTTTAAAATCATGACCTTCCTTGCTTTTAACATCTTCTATAGTATTTAAGAAGAGCGGTTTACATCTCTCATCCCTATTTTCAATGGTATATTTAGAGCTTTCATTTATGTCTTTCTTACTATAACCTCTGTTTAAGAAGTCTTTCTCTAATATAGTCATTGTCTTCACAAAGCCTTCATCTGTATTATGTAAGCAGCTTATTCTCATATATTGTCCTTTCACTACATTTTTGTGTACAAATGTTGGATGCATACTAGTCTTATGTAAGATACTATTTCTCCATGTAGATTTTCTATACATCCCTGTTGTAAGTTCATCTAATGCTGTCTTCTTAACCAAAACATCTAGGAACTCAATAGAGTCCCTGGAATGTTGACTAGTGAATCTTAAAAATTCAGTGGTGCTATTTAAGTACTCCACCATCTCTTGCAACTCTTCACTAGTACCATCCCATAACAAGAAGATGTCATCTACAAAACGTATATACCATACAATTTTGCCAGCATAATTATTGCTAGCACTTAATACATGATCTTTTTCCCATGCAGCCAATGCTAAGTTGGCGTAGCTGTTAGCACAAGCCGTGCCCATTGCTACACCAACTTTCTGTAGATAAAACTTTTCATTGAATATAAAGACATTATTTTCTAGGACAATATCAAGCAACTCACATATCAAATTAATCTTAGTGCTTTGAAAAACTTGTTTCAAGGTCAGAATATCACATATTTTCTCAATACCCCATTTATTCGGCATCACTGTGAACAGTGAAGTGACATCCATTGTCACAAACATATAATTTCTATTAATATTCCTGGTCTTATTATATAACAGTCACAGAAATGCCTTTGTATCCCTTAGTATAGTCTCACATGATTTTAGGACTATTTGTAAATTTTGTTCAATATAAATTCAGATGGCTTCTGTGGCCCATCCTTTACTGGATACAATAGGTCTCATAGGGGGCTGTGTGATGTTTTTGTGAATTTTAGGTCGACCATAAATAATGGGTATAGTTGGATGTTCTATCTGAAAGCAGTCAAACAATTCCTCTGATACATAATTAGTAATCAATAAGTCAAAAATATATACAGATATCCTGTCAGTTATACCTTGTACTTGTCCCTCATTTAGTTCAACATAAGTATCTGTATCATTCAAAAGTTCCATCATTTTCTTGTAATAAAAAACCTTATCCATTACTACTACACTGCCCCCCTTGTCAGCGGGCCTAATTTCAATGCTGTGAGAATCCTTTAGTTCTGACAGTGCTTCAGTTTCTGATTTACTCAAGTTATAAAATCTAGGTGGAAGATTTTTAGCATGCATCTCTCTAATTTCATGCTCACACACAGTGAAAGTTTCATAGGTTCATAGCTTTATACTAGGCTATCTGCCCTAAGGCATTTATAAGCCTAGCCCAAAGTTTTGTGGCTTACGCCACCCCTTATGTTAAAAAATACTGTGCCCATTAGTTTGTTGTGCCTCTGTCCAGCAGTGACACAGAGATGATTCCCGGGGTAAACCTATGATCTCCCATCCACCGGTCAAGATTTCTCTTGAACAGAGCCAGCGAGGTGCTCTGCCTCACATGGACCGGGATTTTATTCCACAGCATAGGGAGTCTCTGGGTGACAGATCTATCCCTCCAGCATGTCCTATTTATATACATGCTAAGGTTTAAGTTGCTTGTTCTAGTGGATCTGGTAGATTTGGATTTTTTGAGGTGGAGCCATGTCCACTAATTCCGGGTTGGACATGGCCTTGTATGTCAGGCACAGGTCACCTCTGAGCAGGCGGTATGCGACTGAATAGAGCTGGAGTTTCTTCAGTCTGGCAGCATATGACAGATTTTGGAGTCCCTTTATCCTTTTGGTGAGGAACTTTTGGGGTCTCTCCAATTGCTGCAGGTGTCGGGGTGAGATACATCCCGAATAGGGCATTGTACTCGATCATTGGTCTGATAAGTGAAGAGTACAGGGGAACAATGACCTCACTTGATCTGGATGTGAATCCCTTCATGATCAGGTGGGCAATGTAGAAGGTCTTTCTAACCACTTTAGCAATGTGAGTGTCAAAAGAAAGGCCACTGTCAACCTGGGTCCCCAGGTCCCTGATAACCTCTTCTGTGCTTAATGGATTGCCACCTATATGGTAGCTTGGGGTTACTTTGTTTTTCCCAAAGGGTATGACTATACATTTTTTGGCATTTAACTTCAGGCCATGGCTCTGGCACCAGCTATCAATTTCCGTGAGACCCTCTGAAGGATATCTGTGTCCGATGTACATTCCACTATGGCGCCCAGTTTGCAGTCATCTGCAAACTTTGTCAGCCATAGTCCTCCTATGTTTGCCTGTACTTCTGAGAAGTAGATGCCGAACATCAGGGGGCCAAGGACTGAGCCCTGTGGGACACCACTTGTGACCAGCTTGGAGTCTGACATGGCACCAGCAACTCTAACCCTGTGGGTTCTGTCCTTTAGCCAGTTTGCAACCCATCTTGTGACATATGGGTTTACATTTAAGCTGGTAAGTTTCTCTATAATACCCGAGTGGGGTATTGTGTCGAAAGCTTTTGCAAGGTCAAGGTAGGCTGTATGGACTGCCTTTCCCTCATCAATGGCCTTGGTGACTGTTTCGAAGAAGTCGACCAAGTTCAAAAGGCATGATCTGCCCTTGACAAAGCCAAACTGGGTCAGGTCCAATGTCTGCAAGTCCCCTATGTCTTTGTTTATGAGTTCCATTATGATCCTCTCCATAGCTTTGCAGACCAGGCTTGTTAAGCTTATAGGCGGTAATTACCAGGGTCCGTAGAGGCACCGCCTTTGTGGAGTGGGACCACAGTTGCCATACGCCACTCCTTGGGCACGTATCCTGTGGTAAGGCTAAGATTAAACAGCTGCCTTATATGCGGGTTTAGTTCCTCGTTGAGTTCGTGTAGCACACAGCCGGGGACACCATCCGGTCCCATTGATGCTGTGTTTTTAGCTTTAGAGAGAGCAGCTTTCACCTGTGCATTTGAGATGTCTGGGAGGCTACACTCCACTGGGATAGTTATCTCTCCTTTTGAGGGGGAGAGTGGGGTGAAGTTTGCACTGAACCTGTCTGCCAGTATGTTGGCAATGTCTGTGGGTTCAGTGATTTTTGTATCATTTTGGACTAATTCTGCGCATATCTGGGAGTTTCCACCCAGGTTTCTAACATAGCTGAAGAAGTCCTTATGATTGTCTTTTGAATCTATTGCAATTTTTCTTTCAAAGTTGGCCTTGGATGATTTTATGAGTGCTCGTATTTTTTTACTAATAATGATCAAGGGTGTCTTCTCTTTTATGGATTTTGCTCTATCATGTAACAGCTTTCTCCTCTTATTGTAAAGTTTGTTTATGGCTGGGGTCCACCAGACTGGATGTTTGCCCTTGGTGGAAAGAGTCTTGGTTTTATTAGGGATTGCCTGATCCATGCAGTCCTGGAGGTGTTCGTAGAAGGCATTTGTAAGGGCTTCCGCAGCTTGGGTTGTGGTTTCCACTGGCTCGGGGGCCTTGAAGGATACCACACCAGTCTTGAGTAGTGTGAAGTTTGCTTTAGAGAAGTTCTTCACTTTGGTCTTTTTTGTTTGGGGTGGGGGCGGGATGTGGATTTCCAGTGAGATAAGTTTGTGATCTGATCTCACCAATGAGGGATATACTTCCGGTGAGGAGCATTTTGTCCCCATGTTTGTGATGATGAGATCTAGTATATTTTCTCCTCTTGTGGGAACGGTGACTAGTTGTTCCATGGCATTTGAATTTATGAACTCCAGGAACCTTTGGGCTAGAAAGTTGGGGCTTGAGTAATGTTCCCAGTCTATATTCGGGTAGTTGAAGTCACCCAATATAATGGTGTTTGGAGATACATTTATACCCTGCAGTGTCTTCAGGAAGGCTGTGTGGGGTTCCTGAGTTTGAGCGGGTGGCCTGTAGCATGCTACAAATTGTAGAGCAGTTTTGGCTATGGTTAATTGCACCTGGATGGTTTCCGATGCTTCGTGCGTTGCCACCAACCTGGAGGTGTGGGTATCCTTGATGAATATGGATACACCCCCTCCTTTTGTGGTGTGGTCCGGGTTTTGGGGCTGGAACGCATGATATGAGGTAAAACCTGATAGTGCCGGGGTACTCACAGGAGCCTTGAACCAGGTTTCAGTCACAGCACAGGCATCGATGTTCTCCATACTGAGAAGGGCCTCGAGTGCGTGCATTTTGAGATTTAGAATTCTGGCATTGAGCAGCATTACCCTTAGTTTCTTCCCATTTTTGTTTTCTAGGGTGGTAGGTTTAGAATTTGAGCCTTGCCTAAAAAAGGCACTATGGGGGTGGCAAGAGCCTTAGCCAATATCCGGAATCCCAGGGGTGACAGGTGCAAGCCGTCCCTTGCGAAGCAGCGTGGCTTGTCAAGCATGTCATCCCAGGCAGACAGACACTGGATCCCCTTTGAATGACATCAGAAATTAAGCCAATTGTTAAAGCTGATCATCTTGTCTCTATGTTGTGGCATCATTCTTGGTGAAGGAAGGGTACTGCTCAGGGTCAGGGTCATACCTGCCTGGGCTACATAATCAGAGAGCTCCTCTATGTCTCTTTTCATGTAGTCCAGGGAGGTACGTCTCAGGTCGTTCACACTAGCATGGACAATGACTGTGTCATATTTGTACTTGCTGTGGAGTGACCCAAGTGCTTGTGTTATGTGGCGGATTCTAGCGCCCGATAGACAGCTTACTGTGACCCTCTCAGTGTTCAGCCTGGTGAGTGGGACGTCAGTGTGTCTGAATATGGAGTCACCTATGACAAGTATGTTTGGTGTTGTATTTGGCCTTAAGGGCTGTGACTGCTTTGCACACTGATTTTGTGGTTTATGTGTTGCCTGTGGTGTGTCATGAGGTGGCAGTTGCTTGGATGTCTGCTTTGGAGGCCTCTGCTGTTTAGGTAAATTTTTGCTCAGAGCCTCCGAGTATGACTTTGTGTGTTTATGTGTTTGATTCATTGTTGTGATAGCTTTATGTGAGACTGGTTTTGTGGTGTGTGTAGTTGCCTTCTCCTCCTGTCTGGTCTTGCCAGTCCTGAGTTGAGAGAGCTCAGCCTCCAGTTTGGCTAAATAGCTGCATCTCTCGCAAGTATTTGTGTTATGTGGGAGGAGGAGAGGGTTGTCAGTGTACATGAGGCAATTGTAACATTGCCTCAATATTCCCAAATTCACCAACTGGACAGGAGAGGACGCCAGCATCTGGCCCTTCGACATGCTAGAGAAATTTAGAAGTTAGGGGTGTAACTGAATAAGAGAGGACTTAGTAAGGAAGTGGGTACTCCTGAGGGGGGGGGGTTTGCTAGTGAGGGACTTTGTATAATACAGAAGTGCTAAACCTGAAAAGAAGATGCTTTTAAGACAAGTAAAAGCTTTTTGGAACAAGTGCTGCACTTTTTAGTTAAGGGATATACTGTTTAGATTACTAGTAGAGCAGTTCTAAGGGAAAAAATGAAGAACAGACTTTATGGAGCCAGAAAAAGTTTAACCTTGTTAAACCAGCGCTGCCCGATGCTGCTTTAGTGGCAACTCTGCGCTAAATCGCGCTAAAGCACTCTAAAGCGTGCTTGATAGCAGGGGCTAGAAAGAGCCAGGAATTGACCCAAAATGGCCAATAAAACTACAGTTTCAAGTCAGTAACCACTCCCATGGGGGCAGGGAAGCAGCTCAATGTTTTTCACTGCCACTGATCAACAGAGAGACTTTCCTTTAGCCCAAGCAAAAATGGCCTCACAGAAACTTACAAAACAGTTCAAGAACAGCAAGCCTGTAACTTGAACTTTTTTAAATCTCAGAAAAGTGGGAAAAAAGCAAGATTTTTTTTTTTGTTTTTTTTTCAGAGATAGCAGAGGTTCACAAGTAATATCAAGTTATAACAGTGCAGTAAATGACCCCACACAAGAGTGCTAGGTCAAAGACAGAAAATATGCAAGTTTTGAGAAAAAACGATTTTAAAATTAAGTGCAAACAGGAAATTCAGTAAACCGCTTTTGGTTGTGCTCTAAATACAGCTACTAATGCAGAAATCAAGTTTAACAAGCCAGACAATGCTCAAACTAGGCAGCTATGCAGAAAAACTTAGCAAATAAACAGAGGAAAAATACTTAAAATCTCAAAAGTGGCTCCTTTCTTCTCTCAGCATTTTCTCCTCTTGGTGGGTGCTTCACCAACAGCCAACAAGCCTGAAAAGATGCCAAAACCACGAGGCAACTAGGTTTTAAGAGAGGAAGATGAAGGAGTTTTGGAAATTACCCTTTTTGGCCAATAAAACTACAGTTTCAAGTCAGTAACCACTCCCACGGGGGGCAGGGAAATAGCTCAATGTTTTTCACTGCCCCTGATCAACAGAGAGACTTTCCTTTAGCCCAAGCAAAAATGGCCTCACAGAAACTTACAAAACAGTTCAAGAACAGCAAGCCTGTAACTTGAACTTTTTTAAATCTCAGAAAAGTGGGAAAAAAGCAAGATTTTTTTTTTCAACTGTGGGATGTATCTTGGGTACAAAGGCACTAGGTTGTTTAAACATATTATCAAATACATTTCTTTTAAACATGGTTTTAAGTGTTAGGTTACGAGAAAATAACTTCAGCTCTTTTAATAAATCAGTTAATACTGTTTTCTGTGCTGGAATAAAGTTCAGGCCTCTATTTAACAACGAGGCTTGTGCATCAGTTAAAGAAAAGCTAGATATATTAATTACCAAGTTTTTTGTTGGTTCTTGCTCCTGGTGTTCATATATGCAGGAGTCACTCGTTCTCTCTGCTGTAATCGCGTTCTCCCTCTTTGATTCCTGCTGCTCGACCTGTCCCTTATTGGCAGCGCCTTCTTTAACACAAATGGAAGGATTGAGGTTTGTGTAGCTTCCTTTTGCTCCAAAAAAGCTACTGAATCAGAATTAACACTGGAATCCATCCTTCTGTTAGTGCAAGCCATTTGGAAAGTTTCTTTTGCCATTCCACCATTTTCAAATGTGGGAGGTTCTATACATACTCTCTCTGTGCTGACATCACTGTTCTCACAGGGATTCTGATTTAAAGGGGCAGTACTATGCATATTTGAATTTTCAGAAATCTGTACTGTAGTCATTTTTTCTACATTTTCTGTACTCACAGCTGTTCTTCTTGGCCACGAAAATACCTCTTTACATTGAAAGTCATTGAGGGTCCCGTTGCAATTTTTTAGTTTTAGTATTCTGCAACCTCTTATCATAGCCCTGTATACTGTCAGCAAGTTCATCTAATTTACTGCCTAGTACCTCTATAGGAAAATTATTAGTCAGTTGTTCTTGTAGCCTCTTTATCTCATTGGCTAGCTCTTTTTCTTGTGGTTTAAAAAATTCTATAAGAAAATGTATATAATCATAGCTAAGCTGTAAATTCTGCAATTTTTGAAGTAATTCAGGGTAGGTCTCACCATAAGTAGGCATATTTAATACTCTGAGACCTCTCAGCACTATTTTATATTTTAATGATGATTCTAGATGAAACCTTTTCCACTGTAGCCTTTTAAAGCTATATAACTTATTCTCCAGATCTCTATACAGTTCAGTGAACTTCTTATGCGTATCATAGTCTTCTTGTTCTCTTTCATTCATTGGAAAAATAGGGTTAAGCATCAAGGGGTTGGAATATATATGTGTGCGTGTCCAACTAGTCATTCACATTGCTTATGCTGGGACATGGCTGAAGGTAATGACAACAATAAGAATCAATGTGAACGACTAGTTGGACTACTACATATATACTCCAACCCCTTGATGCATAAGAAGTTCACTGAACTGTATAGAGATCTGGAGAATAAGTTATATAGCTTTAAAAGGCTACAGTGGCAAAGGTTTCATCTAGAAGCATCATTAAAATATAAAATAGTGCCGAGAGGTCTCAGAGTATTAAATATGCCTACTTATGGTGAGACCTACCCTGAATTACTTCAAAAATGGCAGAATTTAAATTTACAGCTTAGCTATGATTATATGTATTTGCTTATAGAATTTTTTAAACCACAAGAAAAAGAGCTAGCCAATGAGATAAAGAGGCTACAAGAACAACTGACTAATAATTTTCCTATAGAGGTACTAGGCAGTAAATTAGATGAACTTGCTGACAGTATACAGGGCTTTGATAAGAGGTTGCAGAATACTAAAACTAAAAAAATTGCAAAGGGACCTCAATGACTTTCAATGTAAAGAGGTATTTTTGTGGCCAAGAAGAACAGCTGTGAGTACAGAAAATGTAGAAAAAATGACTATAGTACAGATTTCTGAAAATTCAAATATGCATAGTACTGCCCCTTTAAATCAGAATGCCTGTGAGAACAGTGATGTCAGCACAGAGAGAGTATGTATACAACCTCCCACATTTGAAAATGGTGGAATGGCAAAAGAAACTTTCCAAATGGCTTGCACTAACAGAATGATGGATTCCAGTGTTAATTCTGATTCAGTAGCTTTTTAGGAGCAAAAGGAAGCTACACAAACCTCAATCCTTCCATTTGTGTTAAAGAAGGCGCTGCCAATAAGGGACAGGTCGAGCAGCAGGAATCAAAAAGGGAGAACGCAATTACAGCAGAGAGAACGAGTGACTCCTGCATATATGAACACCAGGAGCAAGAACCAACAAAAAACTTGGTAATTAATATATCTAGCTTTTCTTTAACTGATGCACAAGCCTCATTGTTAAATAGAGGCCTGAACTTTATTCCAGCACAGAAAACAGTATTAACTGATTTATTAAAAGAGCTAAAGTTATTTTCTCATAACGTAACACTTAAAACCGTGTTTAAAAGAAATATATTTGATAATATGTTTAAACAACCTAGTACCTTTGTACCCAAGATACATCCCACAGTTGAAACGTTCACTAATGTGTGTGAGCATGAAATTAGAGAGATGCAAGCTAAAAATCTTCCACCTAGATTTTATAACTTGAGTAAATCAGAAACTGAAGCACTGTCAGAAGTAAAGGATTCTCACAGCATTGAAATTAGGCCCGCTGACAAGGGGGCAGTGTAGTAGTAATGGATAAGTTTTTTTATTACAAGAAAATGATGGAACTTTTGAATGATGCAGATACTTATGTTGAACTAAATGAGAGACAAGTACAAGGTATAACTGACAGGATATCTGTATATATTTTTGACTTATTGATTACTAATTATGTATCAGAGGAATTGTTTGACTACTTTCAGATAGAACATCCAACTATACCCATTATTTATGGTCTACCTAAAATTCACAAAGACATCACACAGCCCTCTATGAGGCCTATTGTATCCAGTAAAGGATGGGCCACAGAAGCCATCTCAATTTATATTGAACAAAATTTACAAATAGTCCTAAAATCATGTGAGACTATACTAAGGGATACAAAGGCATTTCTGCGACTGTTATATAATAATAATAAGACCAGGAATATTAATAGAAATTATATGTTTGCGACAATGGATGTCACTTCACTGTTCACAGTGATACCGAATAAATGGGGTATTGAGAAAATACATGATATTCTGACCTTGAAACAGGTTTTTCAAAGCACTAAGATTAATTTGATATGTGAATTGCTTGATATTGTCCTAGAAAATAATGTCTTTATATTCAATGACAAGTTTTATCTACAGAAAGTTAGTGTAGCAATGGGCACAGCTTGTGCTAACAGCTACGCCAACTTAGCGTTGGCTGCATGGGGAAACGATCATGTATTAAGTGCTAGCAATAAATATGCTGGCAAAATTGTATGGTATATACGTTTTGTAGATGATGTCTTCCTGTTATGGGATGGTACTAGTGAAGAGTTGCAAGAGATGTTGGAGTACTTAAATAGCACCACTGAATTTTTAAGATTCACTAGTCAACATTCCAGGGACTCTATTGAGTTCCTAGATGTTTTGGTTAAGAAGACAGCATTAGATGAACTTACAAGAGGGATGTATAGAAAATCTACATGGAGAAATAGTATCTTACATAAGACTAGTATGCATCCAACATTTGTACACAAAAATGTAGTGAAAGGACAATATATGAGAATAAGCCGCTTACATAATACAGATGAAGGCTTTGTGAAGACAATGACTATATTAGAGAAAGACTTCTTAAACAGAGATTATAGTAAGAAAGACATAAATGAAAGCTCTAAATATACCATTGAAAATAGGGATGGGAGATGTAAACCGCTCTTCTTAAATACTATAGAAGATGTTAAAAGCAAGGAAGGTCATGATTTTAAAGTTAGATTCCCTATAACTTATTCAAGTGACATCAGAAGGTTCTGTAATATTTTTGAGAAGAATTGGAATGTTTTATTGTCGGATCCTGACTTGAGAGAATTGTTAGAATATAGACCCAGCTTTTCTTTTAGAAATAAGAGGTCCTTAAAAAGGCAACTTTGTTATAAATCCAGAAACAATGAAAGAATGATCCTATCTGATAGGCAGGGGACTTTTCCTTGCAGAAATTGTAAAGCATGTGACTATTTATATAATAAATCTACATATAAACATCCTACACTAGGATTTATAATTGATATAGATTTTTATGCTGACTGCAGAACACAAAATTTGGTTTATTTCAGCTTCTGCACTGTCTGTCATGCCTTTTATATAGGCAAAACCAATAGGTGTCTAAAGGAACTTATCCTTGAACACCTTAGAGATATAAGAAATAAATAAGACGCAAGTGCTTTAGCAAAACATGTGGAAGAAGAAGATAGGAATCATATTTTTAATGTCATGGTTTTAGAAATAATAAATAAAAGTAAGAGGGGAGGTGATATAAGGAATAAGGTAGAGGAAGCAGAACAAAGATGGATTTTACTACTTCAGGCAGATAGGTCTCCTGGATTGAACAACGCTGTTTCCTTGAAACCTTTTTTTAAAATCCAGACCACTAAAACATTAAGTAATATGGATTATTACATAAAATGTGTCTGTTATATGTATATTTTATTTCATCTTATGCAGAATATAAGGCAAATTAATGTACTGATGTATGCAATTTTAATTAGTCTATGTCATAGTTCTATATGTGTTTTCATTGGTTGAACCATATTTTAGATGCCAATGTTTTAACTGTTTTTATGAGTCTGAAGAAGCGATCAGCTGACTTAGATCATGAAAGTGCTTACTCTTGTGTAATAAAGTGGTGTGAAACTGCAAGTGAACCGTTTCCTACCTTGACTACTACATCTCTGTTACAACTTTTGGTTTTATAAAGGGCACTACTGTGAAGCTACAAGTGATTTATTTCCTGACGTGGATTATTCCATTTTTATCATCAGCTGTGGTCTAACCATTGGTCTTTTCATTTTTTTTCGCTTGAGGTGTATACCAGGCATTTATCCAGCTTTTGTTTTCTTTCACGTGTTTCTTGGATTATACAAACAGTACTGTTTGAAAATGTGCTGGCAACCCAGAGTTATGCAGTCCCATATAAAGTGGGTGATGGAAGTGCTAGTAGCTGTGAAACATATATATAGTCCACAATAGTCAGTTACTGGCTGGCATGAATAAGTAAACCTGGCACACATGTAGCATGTAGCTATTCACCAGAAATGTGAGTGTGTGTCAAGAAATGCAGGGTTCTGTACAAATTGAAGTGAAAATTTCATGTGAAAACATCCCAGATATGTAGATAAAGAAATATAAATGCAAACAAAAAATATGTAGCAGTAACATCTGCATCCTGGACAGTTAGTATGTCAGATATAGGTAAGGCATATATTGAACTAGCCAAACCCATGACACAACCTAATGTATGGTGGCAAGTGTAATAATACAGGTACGGGATATACACTTGCAGTCACTGGGAATGTAGAGTAGACTAAAAGGTCATTACAAGATGTTAACCGAGGTTTTTTTCTACACCCTACCATATGTGCATAAACCATGCAATTCCACACCTCAATGGGTATGTGTAACCTTAAATATTTGTTGAGACATATGTCCTATTGTTTTATAAATATTTGCATTGATGTTGATGCATGTGCCCTGTTCAAACACCACATTCATGGTGGCCTGTTGCTACCAAACATCCCTGCATGCTGTTGGAATATCCACTGTCGTTCAGTATATGCATGGGTTATGCTTGCTGTTCTACTGTTGGAACCTTGGTGTGTTGGGTTAATGAGAATATTACTGCATGCTGTTACAACTAATCTGGAATGCTGTTGTTTATGTTGTAATTAAACACACCTAATCACAGAATGTATGGGAAGACCGGTCCCAACGGACCCACCTGTCCCTCCTCAGTTGGCGAATGCACCTGGCACTAGTGGCTCTGGTGCCCAGCCCGGGCTCCCCTCCTCCATTGGTCCTGTGCCACCTTTGGGTGGAAGTGCTGCAGGGGATGGGGCTCGTCCCCCCTCTGCAAGCATGGGCGGAGGAGGGCCACCTGTCACCCTTGCTAGGTTCCAGGCTGTGGTGCATAGGGAGATCCAGCATTCAGTCGCTGATCCCCTATGCCAGCTCGAGGCAACAGTGGCGCATCTCTCGGGTGAGCCTGCCCATCCTACACAGCCCTCAGCACAACCACCCTTGGGGCTGTGAAGGTGCAGTGGTGACTGCCCATGGGTGGGGATCTCAGTTCCACTGTTAGCATCTGTAGGCTCATTGGCTTGCAATTTCCAAACATCCTTCCCCGTCAATTGTGTTCACCCACCCCATATGTCAAACTCTGCCCCTGTATGCATCTTGTTTGTCGTGTCTGTTTACCTCCCCAACCTACCTCCCCGAATATACCTACTTCCTCTACCTCACATTCCACTGTCACCTGAAAAAAAAATTAAAAAAAGGGCAATCTGTTCCCACAAAAAAATTACGCCCCATACATAGCTGCCCAATTCGCACACATGTCCACTGGACATGTAAACTGATAATTCTAATTGGCAGTACAACATATTTTGTTGTCTTCACCCCACTTTCAGGGGTGGAAGGTTTCAATTTTCACACCAAATTTCAAATATATGCACAGCTGTTGCTGGTAAAGAAATGGGCAGCTATGGACCTTCCCTACACCCATCCTGCACATCCTAAGCTGGTTTCCTTACATTCTTTCCCTCTTTGTGCCCCCTTTTTCACCACTTTCCTATCTCCCCATTTTCTTTTCTTTAAAAGAAATTAGCGTGTGGGTTAGCGGGAGTAAGTACTTTTAAGCAGTAGTTAGCGGGGGTGTGCGAGTGTGTGCTTATGTGTGCTTAGCTAAGCATTGCTAAGCATCGTGCAAACCCATGCAAACCTGCTTACAGCTGCTTAAAAGTGCCTTAGTCACTCTGTATGACAAGGTCATTGTACTGCTCAGCAGCAAAATAAAATACCCTTGTCAGTCTCGAACCCGGGACCTTAGACTCACCTGTCTGCATGAAGTATCACTACACCACAACAGATATACAATAACTTAGTGCTGAAAGCAATATATCATGCATTACCATGAGTGAATGTAAAGGGAAAATAGGAATGGCATAACACAAATCTTGTTCTGTGGGCCTTAACCAGCAGGTGTTGCAAAATTGCATGACATGACTGTGAAAAGTGAATCAGCCATGCTAGTAGGGAATAATTTTACAGTAGCACCTTACAAACCCCACACAGTATCAGAGCAGGATAAACACTGGCATATTTGCATAGGTCACAGGCCAGACCTCCCAACAGTGACTGATCTACAGTGATGACCCTGATTTGTAAACAAATGTTAGCTGTGCCCCTCTGACTCTCTGTGAAATGTACTAATAGTAGACAGAAAGGTGGGGAATCTCACTTAATGACAAATGTCAATAAGTGAGAGTAGACACTGCTTGCACATCAGAAAAGGTGTGGTAATACATATGCTCTGAATCCCCCAAAGTCTGAACTGCAAAATGTCTGAAATATATCACAGGTGTATCCCAGTTATATGTACCTTTCCCTGAGGCTGTTCAAATATATACGTGAGAGTATCTGAGGCCTGGAAGAGTCATAAACATACAGGCATATCAGCTTGTCTGCTGTTACACACTCTTCAAATAGCTGTAGAATTAATC
The DNA here is from genome assembly GCF_019279795.1 of Protopterus annectens. NCBI lineage: Eukaryota > Metazoa > Chordata > Ceratodontiformes > Protopteridae > Protopterus > Protopterus annectens. Next base: position 996,238,479 of record NC_056732.1, on the reverse strand, counting down.
CCACAAGCATGCCCTTATGTATAAGTACAACACAGAAATATCAAAGGATGTAGCCATGTACTGCTAGCAACCACCTGTTACAATGCTGAAAAGACTGCTGTGGTGCACAGTCAAAGAATACTAGTCTGACCTCTGTCTAACATCTGGATATGTCCACAGGTGGGAGCTACTCAGACAGACTACT